>NW_019154095.1:12000117-12081827 GCF_002288905.1 Enhydra lutris kenyoni
TGTATACTCGTATTTTAAGTGAGTTGTTTCTTTAATACATTTCTCTATATTCCTGAGATATTTCTCTGACTGTAGATCCTTAGTATGACTCGTTGCTTGGATCCTTGGACCTCCTCACTCTTTCCGTTTTGGCCTAAGGATCTACGATTTCTTTCTTTTCCTTTTATCTTTGCTAAGGTAGAAGTCTTATCATGGTTCCTGACCCCATTTACAGTTTAAAAGTAAGGATTTCTGTCTCAAAGTGCCTTTTTATCATCTTAAATATAAAGCCTGACTTAGAGTCACACAGGAGTGAAAAAATTCTAAATGGTTACAGACATTTTAAAAATGCAACTTCTCAGTAGTAATAATTTATATAAACTAATGTGCATATATATATATACACACACACATATATATAAAAATATATACATATAACACACACAAACTAATGTGCCCATTGAGAAATTCTGTTTTCATTGTCTTCACTTTTTTAAGTATAGTAGTTTTAGAAATAATAAACTTACTGTCTGAAAAAAAAATGGATCCTTCAGAAAATGTAAAGACTATTTTTATTCTACATCTCTGGACCTTAATTAGAGATGAACATAAACTCACATACTCACAGGGAAGATCAAATCACAAAGTACAAAGATCATATTTCTCATCCTGCCCTGTACTAGGAGACAATGTCTTTCATTATTCTGAATACTGTAAGGAAGCTCTTTCTTGACTATAGGTTACTGTAGAGTATACTGTAGACTATACTGGTTGCCCACATATAAACTAGGACACTTAGGGATACTTGAGATCCTGTCGAGGGTCTGAGAAATTAAAACCACCTTCATAATAATACTAAAGATGTTATTTACATTTTCTACTCCTCTTTCCTTACAAGTATACAGTGGGGAATTCCACAGGAATTGTGATACATGATAAGAATATCACTCTCATGGTTAAAGAAATGTGTTTGTGTATTCTTGTATTTTTAGAATATTCTAAAGTACTTGATATACATATATGTTTTTATTCAGATATGAATTCCATTTGTCCCCAGTACTTCTATTTCATTCTAACTAGCTATAACAATACTTTTTTTTTTTTTTCCTGAGCACAAAGGTCAGCAAACTTTCTGTAAATGGCCAGGTGATAAATATTTTTGGTTTTGTGGGATCTGCAATCCATAACAACTATTTAATTCCATACTGTAGCCAGAAAGCAGCCATAGACAATATGTAAGTAGACCGTGGCTGTATTTAAATTAAACTTTTGAGACACTGAAATTTTTATTTTATGTAATTTTATGTCATTAAATATTATCCTACTTTTGATTTTTTTCCCAACCATTTAAAAATGTAAAAACCATTGTTAGCACATGGGCATTCCAAAAAAAGGCAGCAGGCTGGATTTGACCATAGATCATAGTTTGACAACCCCTATCTAATAAAACTTTATTTTTGAAATGCAGAAGTTTCCCTTACAAATACTTGGAAACACAAATAAGTACACTTTGATGTTTTAGTTTTCAAATGCTTTTTAAATTTTAAAATTTCATCTAAAATATTGTTTTAGAACTTTATATTTTATTCTAAAAAAAGAAACTGCATTTTTTTTCTTATGTTTAAGCATAATGAGGCCACAAACAACAATTCTTGGGGTCCTCAGTAATGTTTGATACTGTAAGGGGGTGTCCACACCAAAAAGTTAGAGAACCACTACTCTAGAAGCTACTACTAAGAATATCCTCTTATCCTACTTCCAGACTGGGACACTCGTTTTCCCACCTGCTGTATTGTTCAGATTGTCACAGATGGGACCTTCCAGGAATTGCCTTCAGACAAAGAGAATGTATTAGTTTCCTACTGCCACTATAACAAACTACCACAAATTGGGTGGCTTTGAACCTCATAAATTGTGTTATTTTTCTTATTGCATTATTGTCTCACCATACAGGGGATTAGAAGTCCCAAATTCAGGTGTTGGCAGAGTAATGCTGTCCAAACCCACTAAGAAAGAACCCTTTCTTGCTTCTTCCTGATTTCTGGTGGTTGCTGGAAATTCTTGGCATTCTTTGCCTTACAGAGGCAATACCGTCGTCTCTGCTTCCATCTTCAGTTGGCATTATTTCTGGGTGTCTGTGTCCAAGTTTCACTCATTTTATAAGGACACTGCTCATGGATGAGAGCCCGCCCTAATCTAGTATGAATTCATCTTAACCTGGTTACATCTGCAAAGGCTCCATTGCAAAATAAAGTTATATTCACAAGTACAGACAGTGAGCAATTCAACATCTCTTTTGGAGGGACACAGTTCAGCCCACAGAGTCACCGTGTTCAAGGACACATACCTCCATAGGGCAGACTCCATGCAAGGACTGACATATTCAGGGGTCTTGAGCCGCCTACTTTGTTTCAAGTTGGAACATCTCCAAAGAGCCATCCTACTTCTGAGATCAGCTGTCAGATCAGCTGATGTCCTTCTTACACAATATTGAAGTGCAGTTCTTCTTAAAAAAAAATCTTCTGGATAACGTGGACTCATTTAATGTCTTTTTAAAGATTTTTTTTAATGTATTTATTTGACAGACAGAGATCACAAGTATGCAGGGAGGCAGGTAGAGAGAGAGGAGGAAGCAGGCTCTCCACGGAGCAGAGAGCCTGATGTGGGGCTCGATCCCAGGACCCTGGGATCATGACCTGAGCCGAAGGCAGAGGCTTCAACCCACTGAGACACCCAGGCATCCCAATGACTTTTTAAAAAGAGGAGTGACATGATAAGATTTTGCTTGGAAGTGCTTGTAAGTGAAGCCAACAGATACAGAAAATTAGAAGGGAGCCTAGAATGGATTCTAAGATAAGATGACAATGTGTAAGGAGGAAAGAGATATGAGGTGTTTGGGTAAAGAGGTATCAGGAACTGATGATTGAGTAATGTGCTAGAAGTATGTCAGAGGTAGCAGGATCTTAGTGATTATAGGAAACACAATGCTATTTTATCAAGAGAGGATTCATAAAAATAGGAAAGTGTATATGGAAGGGCATCATCAGTTCACTTTTGCACATCCTGACTTTGCCCAGTTTGTACAACGTCCACACAGACACATCCTATAGACACTTACAAATGTGGACTGGGCTGGGGTAAGAAAAGAAGAGGGAAGAGATAGGTGAGAAACTGGAATGCATTCATTTATCATTTATTCAGCAATTTTATTAGTCTTGCATTGTCTGTGTCTATGTCTATTGTCTACTATGGCAGACACTGCGGTATGATCAAGAAAAAGACTGCCTCTGTGAAGCTGAAGTATTATTTGGTTCATCATCCACTTCTGGTCCTATAGTAAAAGTCTCCTGAATTGACTCTGGAAGATCCATCCCTCTCTCATGGCCAATACATTTGCTCTAAGTCAAGCCATCACTACCTTAGATGGTAGCAACAGGACGTGTGACTAGTCCTAAATCAAGCAGCATATGTCTTTCTGGTAGCCATAATGACTAGTTCAGTGTCAGGCATATAACTGAACTTATTTCAATCATTATTAAGGCTTTTGATTAAGACTATGGGGAGAATTCTAAGTTTAGTTGTTGGTCATGGAGTTGAGAAGATTTAAGCCGAGAGCTACTGCCGCCATTTTGATATGTGAGTGGTTGCGCTGAACGACACTGGTACCAACTCTAAGGAAGTGGAAGAGAAATATGATAGGGAATCAAGGTCCTGTTTGATCTCCTGCTTTAAGATACAGCTGAGCTAGATCTACTCCTGGACTTTGCAGTTAAGTTTTCCAGTGAGTTCTTATTTTTGCATAATGTAGTTTGTCTTGCGTTTTCGATTGCCTCCAAATAAAGCAGCCCTCCACTTATATGTGTCTGTATATGCATATATGTATGTCAGTAACAAGTCAATATGGTGATATTTAGATAACTTCTATGAGGGAAATAAGCTGGTGCTTTGGTAGATTATAGCCAAGGCAGGGTCTGAGGGGCATTACTCAAACTAAAATCTGAAGAAAAAGAAAAGTCAGCAATGCCAAGAACAGAATGCCAAACCAATCGTAAGAAATGCTTGACATATTTCAGGAATAGACAGATGGCCAGGGGAGCTTGCAAGAAGGTTGGAGATGTGTTTAGAGATTTATGGTAAAGCATTCAATGGAAATCATGGAAGGAGTTTTGGAAAACAGAGCTAAATCAGAAATACTTTTTGGTGTTATTGTTTGTTTTATTTGATACTTTTTTTTAAATAAAAGGAATGTGAGAATGTTTAGAAGTTCTAAAAACAGAGAATGCATATATATAGGAAAGAAAGAACAATGAGAGGAATGTAAGTATGGGATAAAAAAAATGCAAAACAAAGCCGTGCCCATGGATAGAGCAGAGCACCTAGTCCACAGCAACAAGGCCTTCGTCTTCTGAGCCTGGATCTCTTTGACTTTGTAGCTATGAGGCCAGAGATATTAAGAGGTATTTAATCTCGATCCTGCCAGCTGTCCATGTGAATTAGAAGGTGGGGATACATTATAGTTTATCAATTCCCTGCTTAAGACTGGATTCCCTAAACTGAATTGAACATCTCAAAACATGGCAGAATAATTAATTCCCTTGATCTGCAGGATGCATTCAGTTTTTCAAAGGCCAAGATAAATAGGCAAGTGATGATTATAGCCGAAGAATAGAGGTAAAGGTCTATCACCAGAAAATAATTTTCAACTGTTAAGCCTCCAAACAGTAATTCAAGGACGACAGAAGTCAGGAGGGCTGAAGCCAAGGAAATTAGCAAAAGGCTGGAGGCATAGATTTTTGTCAGGAAAAGGTAAAAGACCTCACTATTACAGCTACAATAGAGTATTTGGATTATCCACGATACAAATATCATTTAATCTTGAGATTTTGTTGTAATTTTAGATGTGGTTTTATTGTCTAAAATTTATCCTATTTAGCCAAAGGATTAAATCTTGGCTTTTATAATGATTTCTAGATTAATAAAGATTTTATTATATAAAATAACAACTTATTACCCCACATCAGTGTATGATGCATAAAAGTAGTGAAAAACTGTATTATATTTTAAGAACTTTTAAAAAAATTTATGTTGTATTGTTTCTAGAATTTATAATATCTAACTTGTACTTATTATGCCCATTTAGATTACCTGTTGAAACTATTGTAACTACTAAAATAATTTGTACAAATTTTTTATCAATTGGCTGAAAATCCCAAAACTTGGACATTTGGTTTTCAAATTTAATTTTTCCTTTTGTCAATACTTATATTTTGTTATATAAATTCATTACAACTTTAAGCATTAGGCCATTACATTCTGTTCCTATAACTCATTTTTATCTAATAAAACTAAAACATACTATTAAAATAAGGAATCAAGTCTATGATATTTGCATACTTGCATAAGGCATGTTTTCATACCCTTTTAAAACATTGTTTTGCAATGCTTATGCAGAAATTAATTATATTTAAATTAATTATAATTAATTTAATATTTATGATATTTTTGTAAAACTTGGCCCTTTTGATCCACTGAGCAAAATATGTGTTATTTTTTCCATTGTATTTATTTATAAGATTTTATTTATTTTTTTATTTTCATTATGTTCAATTAGTCAACATATAGTACTTCATTAGTTTTTTCAATGATTCATTAGTTGTGATAACACCCCTGCTCTGTTATTTTCTTTATTGCTGGACTTTCTTTCCTATGGTTGTAAACTCATTGAGTAATCAATTTAATTTCTTCAGGATGTTTACTAAATCTGGAAATATCAAAAACTAGAAATGTTTGGAATTGGAGATTTGAAAATTATTGCTAACTGCTGATTCTTTCATTTTGTAGATCATCTGGTTTCTTTTAATGAACAATTTTTCTGCCATTTCTGTCAAAGAGAACTTTGGTTTAAGTGTGGAACCATAAGTCGTAGTAGCACTCCACAGAACTATAAATTTAAAATCTTGTAAGACTGATGTCATCTTTTATTTATTTGAGAGAGGGAGCACTAGTATGTGCACTAGTTGGGGGGGAGGGGTAGAGGGAGAAGTGAGGGAGAAGCAGTCTCCCTGCTGAGCAGAGAGCCTGACATCGGGCTCAATCCTAGGACCCTGTGATCAGGACCTGGGCTTGAGGCAGATGCTTAATCAACTGAACCACCCGGTACCCCAAGACTGGTGTAATCTTTTGTTTCTACAGTCTTGCTATTAAAAAAAAGAAGTCAAATTTCATTTGTTTTTCTTTTTGCTTTAAGATGAACAGTAGTGAGGTTAGCCTTACAATATGTGGTGTCAGATTTTGAGGATAGTAACATCCTTTCCCCATTTATTCCTCCCTTGTTTCTTATTACAGATTATTTTTTAAGATTTTATTTATTTCTTTATTTGAGAGAGAGAGAGAGAGAAAAGGAGCAAGAGAGCACAAGCAGAGGGAGGGGCAGAGGGAGAGGGAGAAGCAGACTCCCCACTGAGCAGGGAGCCCAATGTGGGGCTCCATCCCAGGACTCTGAGATCATGACCTGAGCCAAAGGCAGACACTTAACTGACTGAGCCACCCAAGTGCCCCTACAGATTATTTTCTGTGTTCAGATTTCCTTAGATGTGGTTCAAAGTCATCTTCATGAAATGGGTAAAGGTTTACATGGCTTGTAAAGACTGGATTAGGCAAGAACTGGGCTTATTCAGCTGAAAAAAAGACAAGGGAGATGATTTTCATAATAAGAAGATATAAAAATTGATTTTTAAGAAATAAACATTAAGAATTAAATTTATAATAGCTCAGGTCCACCTGTTTTCACAAGGAAAAATAATAGAAGTAACCTTGTAGCACAAAGCATTTAGAGAAGATTCAAAGAAATCTGTACATTTAAGGACAGGCCATTGTGGAAGAGTGTTCCTTGAGGTCTTTGAAAAGTAGGACTGTTGAATAAAATCAAAGATATTTACTGTACACATTCAGTGCCTATACACATTGGGCAAAATGTGAAATATAAGGTGTGACCTGTTCGCTCAAAACCATCACAGGCTAATAAGGGGAGTAACATCCAAGGAATGGAAGATACACTAACAGAAAATGACTAAGGTACAGTCTGGGATAACAATAGGAGTGGTATTAGGAGGAAATGCTGGATAAGTCCCCAGGATCTGGAAGAGTCTGTAAGGATAATAAATGTTATTAGATTTTAAGGAAAAAAAGAGAGTCATTCTTTTAAAAAAAGATTTTTTTTTTTTTTTTTTTCTGGGTGGAATGAGCAAACTTTAGTTAGATGGAAGAAAAAATAGTACAGAAATGATTCAGAGTGAGAAATTATGAGAAATGTTTAGACAGAATAATTGAATAAACCATCTCAATGGAGCATTGAGTCATGGCTTGCCCTTTTACCTTTCAGTGGCCTCTTAAGATATACTAAAGAGTTTAGGGGCGCCTGGATGGCTTAGTGAGTTAAACATCTGACTCTTCATTTCAGCTTGAATCATGATCTCAGGGTCATGAGATGGAGCCCTGCATTGGGCTCTTTGTTGGACATGGAGCCTGCTTAAGATTCTGTCTCTCTCTCTCTGTCCCTCTACCCACTATGTGCTTACTCACACTCTCTCTCTTTTAAAGGAAAAAAAAAAATTAAAAAAAAAAAGACATACTAAAGAGTTTATACATTACTCCTTAAACCAGAATGTGGCCTTTCTAAACAGAAAATGTAAATAAAATAAGAAGGAAGAAGGAGGAGGGAGAGGGGGAAGGAGACGGGGAGAGGGGAGGAGAAGGAGAAGGAAGAAGAAGAAAAGGAGAAGGGGGAGGAGAAAGGGGGGAGGGGGAGAGGGAGAAGGAGGAAGAGAAGAAGAAGTAGGAGGAGAAGGGGAAGGGGAGGGGGAGGAGGAAAAGAAGAAGAAAGAAGGAAGGAAGAAAATAAGAAAATAAAATGGCATCGTAAAAGAAAAAAAGAAATATGCAAAAGGGACCAAAAGATTGCTTGTATGGATTATAGGTTAGAAGTTTTTGTACTTGTGTTAGGAAACATCAACTAAAATAAATAAAATAAACATACACATACAAACACATTCATACCATCTATATGAGTGTGTGTGTGTATAATTTTACTATATGGCTTTTCAGAACTTCTGAGGTAAACAACACATATGTAAAAAATGAATTATTATGCAAATTATATATATGTATATATATTTTATACATATATATATTCATATATATATATATATATATATATATATGGTTTTTTTTTTTTTCAAAGTGCCTGTGAAAACCCCCATTTTTTCAAAGCACCTGTGAAAATCTCCCAAGGTGAAGACTTTGTGCTTTGGATCTATTCTCTCCAATATGGTAGCCATATGCTACATGTGACTGTTAAATTTCAAATTAAATTAAATGTAAATGACATTAAAATCTTTGTTTCTCAGCACACTAGCTTCATTCCAAGTGCTCAATAACCACATGCAGCTGGCAGCTATGATGTTGAATGACATAGATACGGAATATTTCCATCACTGAGACAGCTCTATAGGGCAGTACTAATTTAGAAATGAATAATGATAATTATTATTAATTAGGGTTCATTATTAATATTCTTTAAGGCGTTGAATCAAGAAAGATCAGTATGTGGACATTGTACAGGAAGACTTTCTGGTAGGGGAAATACTTAATACAGACTGTCATATTACAGGTATAAATTCAGATAAGGAATTGAAAACACTGTATAGATCATAAGTTTGTATATAAATATGCAACTGAAATATATAAATTATGTAAAGTTTGATATGTTGCAAGCCCTGTCCTCAAGGCATATCTTTTAGCTTAAAAACACTGCTTTGGGATGCCTGGGTGGCTCAGTTGGTTGGACGACTGCCTTTGGCTCAGGTCATGATCCTGGGAGTCCTGGGATCGAGTCCTGCATCGGGCTCCCAGCTCCATGGGGAGTCTGCTTCTCTCTCTGACCTTCTCCTCGCTCATGCTCTCTCTCACTGTCTCTCTCTCAAATAAATAAAATCTTTAAAAAAAAAAACACTGCTTTGTGCATGGATAGTAAATATAAGGTATGCTTTTTAAAAATCCAACACTTAGAAAAACAGTGCTAAAACAGGGACAACTCATTGTAAGCGGCTTGAGGAGGGAGTTACTCTAAAAGTGAGTGGTAGGCTGGCTGGTAAAATGGACGGAAAAGTTAACAATTAGAGACCCATAACAAAGGATTGAAATAGTATTTTAAGAACTAAATTAGAATTCAAAACTCCTTCCAACCTTCTGCTTATATGAATTTTTATTCCATCTCTAGCCTGTTGATATCATTACTCAGTTTATTTAATTATGAATTTTAAAGACTTTACAAATTATTTCCAGTTTCTTTTTTTTTTAAGAATTTCACTTTTCTCAAACTCCCATGAAGATATTTACTTTGAGTTTGTGAATGATACATTGGAAATTGTGTGTTAAGCTGGTGAGTGAACAATTAAAGAGAGCAAGCTTTTCTTTTCTCTCTCTTTTTTTTAAAGATTTTGTTTATTTATTTGACAGAGAGAAATACAGTAAGAGAAGGAACAGAGGCAGGGAGAGTGGGAGAGGGAGAAGCAGGCTTCCCACTGAGCAAGGAGCCTGATGCGGGGCTCAGTTCCAGGACCCTGAGATCATGACCTCAGCCAAAGGCAGACGTATAACCGACTGAGCCACCCAGGGTCCCCAGAGAGGAGAGGAAGCTTTAAATGTAGTACTTAGAAAATATAGTAGTTGTGTCACTGAATAGATGTTTTGGTAGGCTCATTTATCCAACTATAAATGTGACACTTTATGAAGTCCCCCAGAAAACTATTAAGAATAATATTGAGTAATCTGTCATTACTTTAAAAAATATATATATTGATTTATTTTAGGGAGAGAGAGAGAGCAGGGGCAGGGGTAGAGAGGAAAGCCCTACAAGGGGCTGGATTCCAGGACTCTAAGATCATGACCTGAGTCTGAGACAGGACTTAACTGTCTGAGTCTCCCAGGCGCACTTGTAATTTTGTTAATTCAACATCCATTTAAAAACTGTTTTTGTTTAATAATTAAAATTATCTTTCTTTCTTTTAAGATTATTTATTTATTTGACAGAGAGAGCAAGGGAGAGAGTTAAAGAGGGAGCGCAAGCAGAGGCAGTGGCAGAGGGAGAAGCAGGCTTCCAGCAAGGAGCTCAATTCAGGGCTGGATCCCAGGACCCTGGGATATGACCTGAGCAGAAGACAGACCCTTAACTTACTGAGCCACCCAGGAGCCCGTAAAATTAACTTTCACTTAAAATTTAAGATACAGAAGAAAAAATTTATCATTCTAAAGCTTTAGTGTACTGCGATTGATCTAATTACATTTTTTTAGATATTAGATCATTAATAAATAAATTTGATATGTAATACTTAAATGTGGTAAACTGGACATGTTCTAAAACTTTCTCCAAATACGAATTGTGACTATGCTAACTAGGTAATAAAAACTTAATTTGATGCTAGATATTCAACATTACTATTAAATACATAATTGAGAGAGGTATTTTTTTTGGGTCCTTTAGCAAACAGGCCAGAATACCCAGATTTTGCCCTGTAGGAGTTTTAATCTAAGAGTTAAGACTCACTGACAGAGGTAGGGGTGTGTGTGTGTGTATGTTGGGGAGGGGAAGGTTGTGGGTACTAATCAAAGTAAGTTAAAGGCATGTATTTTGAAAAAGGATGCTTAGTATTATATAACAATTTCTGTAGGGACGTCTGGGTGGCTCAGTGGGTTAAAGCCTCTGCCTTCGGCTTGGGTCATGATTTCAAGGGTCCTGGGATGGAGCCCCGCATTGGGCTCTCTGCGGAGCCTGCTTCCCCCTCTCTCTCTGCCTGCCTCTCTGCCTGCTTGTGATCTCTCTTTCTGTCAAATAAATAAATAAAATCTTTTTTAAAATGTTTAAAAAATAACAGTATCCGTAATAAAAACTAGAAAGTAAATTTTCTTAAAATCCTTCTGTCAAAGAAAAAGCAGTGATTCTCAGCCGAGTAGGGGACGGAAGGGTGGGAGTCTGGCTCCCACTTTCTGGAGGAATTTACTCTTCAGAAGTATACTTGCATTAGAAATGGTTGAGAAACATGAACGTAAACCAATTAGTAATAACACAGACAATTTATAAACTCAGCAGCAGGTGATAAATAGCAAATATATTTACAATCTGGGGTCCCTGTCATAAGGACCTAATAAAAGTGAGCTGGAGGGGCGCCTGGGTGGCTCAGTACTTAGGCGTCTGCCTTTGGCTCAGGTCATGATCCTGGAGTCCTGGGATTAAGCCCTACATCCAGCTCTCTGCTCAGCAGGAAGCCTGCTTCCCCCTCTCCCACTCCCCCTGCTTGTGTTCCCTCTCTAGCTGTCTCTCTCTCTGTGTCAAATAAATAAATAAATATATATATATATATATTTTTTTAAGTGAGCTGGAATAAATGCTTACCTAAATAAAAAATTAGGATTTGAATCTGAGCTCTTGTAGTAACTCAGGCCCATGACCTAATGTCCTAAAATTTCTGAATTTTCCTCATTTGACGAAAGAGGGACTTAGGTTAGATCTTAAAATATCCTCCAGCGTGTAACGTTCCACAATTCTAAGTCAGTAAATGAAGCTATGATTCTTGTCTCTGGGCCTAAAATAATACCACTTTAAAAATTATTAGAAGAAAAATTAGTATCCTTTCAAAGATAAGTCTCATTAGTTGAAGCAGTAGGGAGAGTTGGGTTATAGGAGTCCTGATTGCTCTCCTAATTGTAACTGTTTGCTACCTAAATGATACATTGTTTGAAGGGCTGTAAAAATTCTTTCCACATAGAGTTCATTGCATATAACATAGTGTTTGTTTATTTTCCTCGGAGTGAGAGTGGAGTGAAATTGAGTAAGGGGGTGAGAGCATGGCATACTTTGAACATTGAATGCTCCCCGAGGCTCAAGCATTTTTACATTGGCACTGGGCCCAGGGAGCACTTAGTACAAAATGGCGTTGAAGGCACTATGGTGATATTATTTGACATTGGATCAGAGACAGTTGATAGTAGCGGTGCACAAAATTGACAGACTTTAGCAATAAAGGTTTATTAGAATATTTGATGGTGGAAAACATACGGGACGTTGAATTTGATAAAACTAAATAAATTAAAAACATATACTAGAACAAAGCTTTGCTATCTATATCTACTTCCATTACAAAGGATAATGCTAAACATTTGTCCTCTGATCTTATTTTCCCATATTTGCAATCCAGTTATATACAATGGCAAAGTAACTAGAAATTGGGTTAAAAACTATGGTATTTCCATATCACAGGAATTTCTGTATATTTGTCTTATATTTGTAGATATCTACCAACTACCAGCATTTATACTCATATTGTCTTCACCTCTCACACAGTGAGTTCAAGGAACAATCTCCTTTCTGTTTAGACTCATATCCATTCTTGTTTTCTCAGTCAATTCACCTACCCATGATCACCTCTCTCCAAAATATTTAACTCTCTTTCAAATGAATCACCCCTATCAGCGTCAAAACATGGTGCAGCATTTTAACATGTCTTCCATTCTCACCACCCTACCTCTAGTTAAGGTAAAGAGGACCCCCTGTGTCTCAAAATCTATTAGTAACTTATCTCTCACTTAACACTTGCCAATGTTTAGAAAGAATGGATTACTTTCTCAAGTTTGACATCTTGGCCTTTATTTAAAGGTGCCATGTTGCCTAGCTCTGTATTTTATTTCCTTCCTTCTTCTCCCACCCCTCCTCGTCTTCCTGTTCCTCTCCCCTGACACCCAGCCATTTCTAGCCATATTGAAATCTACTCAAGCCCTTGTTTTCTCCTCACCTACACTGTCTCTCCAGGTTATGTCATTCAGACTTTTAAATGGAATCAGTTCAATGCAGATAATTCCAAAATGTGTCTCTCCAACCTAGACCTATCCTTTAAATTCCTAACTCTATATCCAACTGTATTTCTAGGGGCACCTGGATGGCTCAGTGTGTTAAAGCCTCTGCCTCCAACTGTATTTCTACAGGGATTGCTTAATAAGCACATCAAACATAACTGTAAAGGACCCCTCAGTTTGAGATTCATATCTCCAATTTTTCCCATTTGTGAAATGGAATTACCATTTACTCAGTCCCTCAAACCAAAACCTGAGGATAAATTTGTATTTCTCAAATTTATTTAGCAACACTTCCTCCTAATTATTAGCAAATTAATCTATGTTGTAGATGGAAGACCATTCCATGCTCTTGGATCGGAAGAATAAACATTGTTAAAATGTCTTACTGCCTAGAGCAATCTATACTTTTAATGCCATTCCAATCAAAATTCCACCGGTATTCTTCAAAGAGCTGGAGCAAATAATCCAAAAATTTGTATGGAACCAGAAGAGACCCTGAATCGCTAAGGAAATGTTGAAAAACAAAAATAAAACTGGGGACATCACATTACCTGATTTCAAGCTTTACTACAAAGCTGTGATCACCAAGACAGCATGGTACTGGCATAAAAACAGACACATAGACCAGTGGAACAGAGTAGAGAGCCCAGATATGGACCCTCAACTCTATGGTCAGTTAATCTTCGACAAAACAGGAAAAAATATACAGTGGAAAAAAGACAGTCTCTCCAATAAATGGTGCTGGGAAAACTGGGCAGCTACATGTAGAAGCATGAAACTCGACCATTCTCTTACACCATACACAAAGATAAACTCAAAATGGATAAAAGACCTCAACATGAGACAGGAATCCATCAGAATCCTAGAGGAGAACATAGGCAGTAACCTCTTCGATATCAGCCACAGCAACTTCTTTCAAGATATCTATGTTGTAAATCCAAATGTACCCTGATTTCATCCCTACTGATGGCACCCTAAACTCTTCCTATCATCTCCCTTTCCCTACCTGCAATTCATTTCCAACCAAGATCACAGGATAGTTTTGTTAGGTGACTAGAATTATAATTCATATGAAATATGTTGACAAATAGGAAAGTACAGAAAATAATATCTCCAAAGCTCTATGTCTATGGCACAGAATTAATAATGGATGTTAACATTTTGTTATAATTACTTCAAATGTTTACTTTTCTAAAAATGTGATAGCATAAAAGTTGAAATTTTCTTATTATTTCTTATTATTTTTCACTATTCTTTTCTTTCCTCACTCCCTCCAAGATAGTGATACTTTGATCTTTATATATACCCCTCTTATTAATTTTGTATATACTAATAGCATACATATGTGTATATAAACAATGCACAGTTTCACTTTGTCAACTTTATTAAAGATGTACAATTTCTTCTTATTTGTGGCTTGTCTTTTAATTTTCTGTTTTCTCAAAGAAGAACATTTAATTGTAATGTAGTTGAGTTTATCAATATTATCCTTTATGATGATGATTCATTGATCTTTTTTAATGTTCTTTGTTATTTTGAAGTGGCAAAGGTATTTTTCTCAATTTCCTTTTGAAAGTTTAGAATTTTAATTTTGTAATTGATAATCATAATACATTTGGATTTCTTTTTGATATATAGTGTGAGGTAGGCATCTTTTACTTTTTCCCTTGTAAATGGCTAAGTGTCATTTATCTGCTGGCCTGTGTGACATGTCATATACCAATTCTCACATTTGTTTGGGTCTATCTTAAGTTCTCTGCTTTGTCCTTTGGCCAATCAGACACACTACCACACTCTTCCCCTTGCTTTAACTTCACTGTGAATCTTGAAATCGTGAAGAGATATCTCACTCCCCCAATCTCAATCACCTAACTCTTCTCTTCATCTTTTTCTGGACTGTTCTTGGCTTTTGCTCTGTTAGGTAGATACCATGAGTTGACTACACATGTCCATTCAAAATCACAATTTTTCCTTGAATACATCGTTTATTGATCACCTACTATATTTTTGGTGCATTTCTAAGCAATTGGAACTCATCCATAAAGAATTCCCATCTCTCCCGAGGCTTATATTCTATTGAATTGATAATAAAGAATTGATTAAAAAAATTAGAAGCTTGAAATATTTATCTTCTTAGAAGTTCTTGCATGTGGGATGGCATTTGTCAGAGTTCTGGATGAAATGTAGGATTGAAGTGCTTTTTTTTGTTTGTTGGTTGGTTTTGTTTATTTTCTGCCTGTTTTATTTGGCCTTTCTCCCTTCTTCTTTTATATAATGTAAGCACTATGCTTGAAGTTATAGCAGCCATTCTTAAAATTGATGACAAAAGCCACACACTAAAGGTAGTGGACTAGGAAGGTAGGAGGAACCAATTCCTTAATGACCTTCCTTAGCAGGTGCACCAGACTTAGATGGCCTTCTCTGGTCTTGCTTGCTTTAAGCTATTATTTGTCTGTTTTTCTCTTATACAGAGCCAAATCTACTCCTATCTGATTCTTCAAAATAAATTAGAGAAAGGGTTTTCTAAACATAAGAAAATCTATTGAGATAGAAATCCTATTCATATTCTAGATTGATTTAGGAAATGGACATTTTCACTCTTTCATTTTTATTCATAAGCATGGCTTATTTTCCTATCTATTCAGATCCCCTTTAATATCTCTCAGTACAATTTTATAGCATTTATTTAATGACTGCACTGTTTTTTAGATTTATTACCTATTACATTATAGACTAGTATAATTTTGATTAGGATTTGTAAAATAACATTTTCTGATTTGATAATGTTGTTATGTAGAAATGCCATTGAATTTTTTAAACAGATCTGTGTCCAGAATAGTTATTTCTCATTGTATAGCTTGTTTATAGGTTCCCTTATTATTTCTACACAAATAACCATATTATCACTGTACAGTGATATTTTAAAATTTCTTCTCTGTACTGTGTATACCCATATTTCTTTGTCAAGTCTTAACAGAGTTAGATAGATCTTACAGCATAATGTTATGTGGAAAGAGGTGCTAGAGAAGTCCCATTTAATGACAATACTTCTAATGTTTTACCATTTGAATGATGTTTTATAGAATTTTAGTGGAAGCCCTTCATTAAATTAATAAAAATACACACAATTCCTAGTTTGCTTTTATATATATTTAAACATATGTATATGTGGATGGGCATTGCATTTAAATAAATGCCTTACCACATATTTTGAGAAAATCAAAAGATATCTTCTTACTTACTAACTCAACCTGTTAGTTCACCCTAAGAGTCTCTAATGTGAATTCGCCCTTGCGTTTCCAGTACAGACCATATTTGACTATGTTGTGCTTCTTATATTTTGTTGTAATCAGTTGCTAATGTAGTACTTAGAATGTTTGTATGTTCATGCAAACATTCTCATGTTTTTACTGCTCATTAATAAACTTTATCTGTGAAGATAAACTAGCCTTATAAAAACATTCTCTGGGAAAGACAATTATCATATGATCTCTCTGATATAAAGAATTTGAGAGGCACAGCAAGGGGTTATGGGGGGCTAGGGGAGGGAAAAATGAAACAAGATGGGATCAGGGGGGAGACAAACCATAAGAGACTCTTAATCTCACAAAACAAACTGAGGATTGCTGGGGGTTGAGGGGGTAGGGATAGGGTGGTTGGCGTACGGACATTGGGGAGGGTATGTGCTATGATGAGTGCTATGAAATGTGTACATCTGATGATTCACAGACCTGTACCCCTGAGGCAAATAATACATTATATGTTAATAAAAAATAGTTTAAAAAAAATTCTCTGGGTATGTTTCCACAACAAAAGATCTATAGGTCTTCTGTAGATTAGGTAAAATCTTAAAAACATTTCCAAATATTTTTCTAAGTTTTCAGATTTATTGGCAAAGTTCTGAGTGTCTTTTTTTAAAAATCTGTCTTTAGTTATGCCTCATTTCCATTATTAAAATTCTTATTAACACCTTCTTCTCTTGATCTTGCTGGAAGTTTGTCCATTTTATCAACTTAAAAAAATTTTGGTTTGGTAATCTTTTATAATATCTTTATTTTATATTTTACATTTTTGCTTCTGTCTTAATTTTTCATTTTACTTTCTTTGTTTTTCTTTTCATTTTCTTTGGTTTTGCTCATAAATGTCTAATCATTCTTATTTTCTTACATCCAATTTCATAAATTTCTCTCTGATCCCACTTTAGATGTATTTCAAATTGTGTAGGTAGTGCTTCAAAGTCATTTGATTCTTAATATTTGGTTATTTCCATGTTTTTGTGTGATTCGTGAGTAATTATAATCACATGTCATAGTTGAAAACCTGTGGGATATATTAGCTCACTATTTATGTGTTTGTCAGGTTATATGTCCTATGTGCTATTAATTCACTGGTTTTTGTCAGGGTCATTTAAAAAATTTATGCATTTTTAAAAATTTTTATTTTTTTGTCAGAGTTAGGGAGAGAAAGAGAACACATGCAGGGCGGTGGTGGGCAGAGGGAGAAGCAGGTTCCTCACTGAGCAAGAAGCCCCATGCGGAACTCAAACCCAAGACCCTGGGACCATGACCGGAGCTGAAGGCAGATGCTTAACCAACTGAGCCACCCATGCATCCCTATTTATACATTTCAAATTAATAGACATTTACTTTTCAGCCTAAGCTCTAATGTGTTTTAGAGCAAGTTTACATATGGTTAGAGCAACTTTATATATGGTATTCAAATCTCTCATCATCTTACTAAGTGAGCTCTGGTCAATCTTAGTTTATGCAAGAGGTTTTGATTTCTTTGAGTCCCTTCAAGCTTCTCCACTTCTTTGTGACACTAAGTAGAAAAGTTCTTCAGTCTGTAGAAACAAAACAAAACAAAAGAAAATAAAACAAAACAAAAAAAAACTTTTCAAGACCTGCTCTCGATGTCTTTAAATGGTGATAGTAGGTGTTACATTGTATTATGACTTCTGGGTGTTTGGAACAGGAGGGGAGTTCAAGTCTCCACTTTGTTGTCTCAAGATAATCTTTTTGTGATAGCCTCCCAATACAGAAAGGAGGAAATCTTTTTAGGTCTACATGATCTGGCCTCAGCCTACTGCTCTGCCTTTGTTTGGGACTATTTTCTTTGGCTCTTTCTGTTTCTTGAACACTATTAGCATAATGTCATCCCATCATTTGCACTCATGTTTTCTTATGCCTGAGATGGACTTCCTCCTATTTTCTCGATGCTGATTTTTCTTTTTTGGGGGGGTGGGGGTCATGAAGATCCAACAGTGTCAGTCTTGTATCAGAGCCAGTTAACAAATTTGTGAGGCCAGAGCAAAAATGGAAATTTGGTGTCCTTTGTTCAGAGGGCAAGAAAAGGATGTAATGGAAGGTTCTAAAATACAAAACTTATCCCTTTCTTCTATAGTCTCTCTCTCTCTTTTTTTTTTTTAAGATTTTATTTATTTATTTGACAGACAGAGATCACAAGTAGGCAGAGAGGCAGGCAGAGAGAGAGAGAAGGGGAAGCAGGTCCCTGCTGAGCAGAGAGCCTGATGTGGGGATCAATCCCAGGACCTTGGGATCATGACCTGAGCCGAAGGCAGAGGCTTTAACCCACTGAGCCACCCAGGTACCCCTATAGTCTCTCTCTTAATCTGATTTTTTAAAAAGTCTATCCAATATTCTAGGTTAAAAATTAAAATTTAAATAATTAGCATACATTTTAACAGTTATCTTTATATTGTGCAATGCCAGTTTTGAATACAAATATGAGTATTTAATTTAGATGCAGAATCACCAAAATTACATAATCTGTATTTTGTAGTTCCTATGTGAGTATGTGTTTTGTTCTTACCACCACAGTGGAATCCTGCAGAAGACTAACTGAATGGTTTTTATGTGACTTCTGGATATGTGCACATCCTACAAACAGCATCTTGGCTTACTGATGAGTAAGGAGAGATTGAAAGTTGATCTTTTCCTTTATTTCTGTGTCATCATTTTCAGTGCTGGTGGTTGGCTAATACAGGAAAGTCGGGCTAATACAGGAAGGTTGGGAAAGCTGTGGTAGGATTTTGAGACTATATTTAGTAGAACATCATTTGTTCTTCCTACAGTGACACAGAGCTGTCTGTTCCCTTTTTACTTAATCCCAGATGGGGTGCACTTGCCTGCTTGTCTTGTGGAATGGACCTTTGACCAACACAGGTTTAAACTGTGCGGGTCCACTTATACGTGGTTTTTATCCAGTGAATGTGCATACAGTACTGTCAATGTATTTTCTCTTTGCGATATTCTTAATGTTTTCTTTTCTCTAGCTTACTTTACTGTAGGGATACACTGTATCCACTATGCAATATACGAGATATGTGTTGATCAACTCTGTATGTTACCAGTAAGGCTTCCGGCCAATGATATTAGTAGTTGAGATTCTGGGGAGTCAAAAGTCAGACGTGGAGTTTCAGCTTCTTGTGGTTTGGTGCCCTAACCCCTGTGTTGTTCAAGGGCCAACTGCGCTTGGTTTGAGTCTTGCTAAACTCGCATGGATGGCAGGTCCACCAGAATCATTTCTAATGAGCCGTTATGAGAATTACACGTGATTGAGGCTGCAGGGAGGGACGCATACTAGTTTTATGTGCATCTCCTTGGATTATGTGCGTGCTCCATGTTCCCTTATGAAACCCACATTCAAAATTTTATTTATTTATTTATTTATTTATTTGACAGAGATCACAAGTAGGCAGAGAGGCAGGCAGAGAGAGAGAGAGGAGGAAGCAGGCTCCCTGAGGAGCAGAGAGCCCAACACAGGGCTCGATCCCAGGACTCGGGGATCACGACCCGACCTGAGCCACCCAGGCACCCCTGAAACCCACATTCAAAGTCACAATTAAGAAGTTAGATACAGTGATTGGAAAGCATGGAGTGCAGAGGGCTTCTGAGTTTGGGCCCCTGTGTGGCTGCACAGGGCACATTGCCATGGAGTCCATCTGCCTGAGAAAGTCTTTCTTTAAATATGGAACCTAAATTAAAAGCTCTTAAAGCATGTTGTGTCAAAGCATTTCTTTTATTTTCTTTAATGTTTTCTCATTATTTGAATTTTTTTTCTTACTCTTTTATGTTCTGTTTTCTGCCTCCTCTCTGCTCCTCATCCCTCTACAGTGGTAACTCCAGAAGAACAGGGACTTTGTCTCACTTCTTTACTATTATATTCCCCAGTGTTTAGAGCACAGGACATGCAATTAATGTTTTTTAAATTTTTAATTGTAATTTTTATTTTTTTAAGATTTTTTAAAAATTTATTTCTTTGACAGAGAAAGACAGTGAGAGAGGGAACACAAGCAAGGGGAGTGAGAGTTCTGGAGAAGAAAACTCCCCATTGAGCAGGGAGCCAGATGCAGGGCTCAATTCCAGGTCTCTGGGATCATGACCTGAGCCAAAGGCAGATGCTTAATGACTGAGCCACCCAGGCACTCCAATTTTTTTTTTTTTTTTTTTTTTAATATATAGCTCAGGAGCACCTAGATAGCTCAGTTGGATAAGTCTCTAATTCTTTATCTGAGCTTGGGACTTGATCTCAGGGTCATGAGTTCAAGTCCCACATTGGGCTCCATGCTGGGTGTGGAGCCTACTTAAAAAAGAATGAATAGTTTATTTAATGAATATGGCCAACACTGAAAGCATATAGAGAAAGGTAAACATATTTGTTTTAAATGCGTTAATTTAAAATACTCTACATTGTCCCTCACTAAGTTTTTTTATAGATAATCTCTTGTGGCATTTTGATAAAACCAGGATTTTTAAGAATGAATAATATTATAGAAGGTAGATTAATTTCAAAACAAATATAAAATTTGAAGCTGTGTGAAAACTGTGATACTCTTACCCATACTTAAATATTGTATTTTGGTTTGGATTTATTGTAGCTGCTGAGATAGAACTTTGTGACCAAATGACATTATAGTCTTGAAAAACAGGCAATTTCAAATGATAGCCAGGAAAATAGACAGATCTTCTAAGAATACAGTTTCAATTTGGTGTTTCTCATTTGGTTGTCTTCTCTGATTAGCCATGGCATGACTGTAACTTGGGTCAAACTGGTCATTTCCATTGTCCCCTTTTTACCTCTTGGGTAATATTGTGTCACATAAAGGGTACAGGTAGGCATTGAGTTTGTAACCTAGAGACATGCCACGATCAGCTGGGAATGTTAGGTCATAAACATAGCTGTCAATTCAAGGAACCAGATTGAAAAATGGAGCTGAAGCATGTTTGGGTTGATGAGATTGAAAGTTGACAATGAAACTGGAGAAGAAGGCAAAGGAGAAGAGGTTAGGAGAATTGTGTAGATCAAGAAATGATAGTTGGTAGACAATTGTTTATGTAGTCCCAGGATGAGCTTAAATGATTTGGATGGCTTTACCTGCAGGGTTAGAAAGGAGAAATGTGGTGAGCTGTGGGAGTTCACTGAGATCAAGGAGGAGGTTGTAGAAAATGTCAAAGATACTCCTTCCCTGATACCTAGGGAAAAAATATCCCCTAGGAAATAAATGAATTGGAATCAGAACTTGCCATAGTTCTTCCTCAATGGCTACTGGACACAAAGCAAATATCCTATGCTTATCTGCATAATTTGTAATAATTGGACATTCTTTTTAGACTTCTAGGCTTAGGATTGTTTCCTGTCTGAATTTTTTAGGGATAACCCGAATGACATCACTGCTATTGAAGTCACTATTGTTGATCATATCAATTCTCAAAAGCTTTCTTCTAAGTGACAATAAATGTATACAAAAAGAATTTTTTCTTTGTGGTTTTTCTGATGAAGTTACATATTCAAAAGAGTATTATTATGCTAATCACTATAAACGTGTCCTGCCATGCACTTCAATAAATATTTTTATGTTGATGCTTTCAACTTACAGAAATTTTTAGGAGAATCTGATAAGGATAAATCTGTTTAGGTGTACACATTTTAATTTTTTTATTTTATTTTATTTTTTTTTAAGATTTTATTTATTTATTTGACAGACAGAGATCACAAGTAGGCAGAAAGGCAGGCAGAGAGAGAGAGGGAAGTAGGCTCCCCACTGAGCAGAGAGCCCGATGCGGGGCTCGATCCCAGGACCCTGGGACCATGACCTGAGCGGAAGGCAGAGGCTTAACCCACTGAGCTGCCCAGGCGACCCAGGTGTACACCTTTTTAAAAATTATAATATTTTAATATATTAATATTTTAATATACTTATAATGGCTATGTCTTTGGCTAAAATATTTTTTTAAAAGATTTTATTTATTTACTTGACAGACAGAGATCACAGGTAGGCAGAGAGGCAGGCAGAGAGAGGAGGAAACAGACTCCCCACTGAGAAGAGAGCCCGATGCAGGGCTTGATCCTAGGACCCTGAGATCATGACCTGAGCTGAAGGCAGAGGCTTAACCCACTGAGCCACTCAGGCGCCCCTGGCTAAAATATTTTTAAGTCACTAACAGATGTGTTTGTTGAGAGTGAAAGGTGTGTGCTTACTATGGCGTGCTTCGGCAGCCCAAGGAATGGAAGGAAATGCAGATTATACCCCATGATTTCAACCTCCTTCTCTATTAATGCCCATGCTTTCTTTTCACCACCTTCCATTTCCCATTTCTTCATGTTTTGTTTCTGTTTTCTATACAAGTAAACTTAAATAATCTCCTTCTTTATTAAAAAACAAATCTTTCATTTCATACACACTTCCTTATTGTCCTGTTTTCTTAATTTGTAATTTTGCTGAGTATCCACCACTTTTTTGAATTCTACCCACAAAATTATCCATTACATCCATATCTCCAAGTTTCTTGGCCGTTTCTACCCTTGATTTGCCTTATCCTCCTTAACATTTGGTTCTTGATAAGTCTTTCTACTAAAAGTCTTTCTACCCTTTCCTTTGCTGACCTTAATAAGGTGGTTGCTTTCTCTACTTTTCTCCCAACTTGTATTGACAACTGTCTCTCCCTTTAATAAGAGATATATATATAATTAAGTAAAATTAAGAATATATAAATATGTTATATTCATATATATGTGTGTGTATATATATATATATATATATATATATATATATATATATATAATTAAGTAAAATTAAGTGTGTGTGTGTATATATAATATAGTCATTTATTCTTCCTACCTACTCCATGGGAACTGTTTCCAGTTTCAATCCTAAACTGTTTTCTTTTTCTTTTCTATCCTCTCCTGGTTTCTCACCTACTCCTCTGACTCTCTTTTCATTGCATATCCAACTTCCACATTTTTACACACAGCCACCATCAATCTTCCAGATTTCTAGTTTTCTTGTTTCTAAAGCTGCAGTTTCTTTTCTTGGATGATGCCTTTTATATTCACCCATTTTTTTTCCATAGGACTCTAGTAAGGTTTCTGTCACTTCACATCAGATTAATTATCAGTCTCTCCTTCATGTCCTTTGTGATTTTTTTTAAGGCTTTAATCCATTCTATGTACCACAATCTGATTATTTCTCCTAAAAGCACTAATTACTCAGAAATGTTCAGTGTCTCCATATATCTTCAAATAATGAAATCCTTAACCTTGCATTCAAAGCTCTTTGTAGACTGACCCACATCTACCTTTAGTACTGTAAGTAGTTGCTAACCTCAGGGATTTTTTTTCCTAATTATTTCAGGACACTTTCTATACTTTTGAAATCTTGACATACTATGTCAATATCTGCAGGGGATTAAATACTTCATCATAATGAATTCTTCTTCTACAGGTTGTTCCTTACGAAGAGTAAGTCCAGGAGGTGCAAAATAGACATCTGTTGAACTTTTGATAACATTAACCTTTCCTCTCTTAACTGTCAGGTTGTTGAACCAAACATTTAAGGCCTTCCTGTACCTCTGTCACTTTTATAGTCCTGAATTTATTTAAGACTTACTAAAATAAGAGATAATATACTTGTGTACAATTCTTGGGCTGTCATTTTGTAAATTGATATTTATATACAAAGTAAAAATTTTAGGGATCACTAAACTTCGTCTGAGAAATCCATTTTCTCTGCTGGAATGTAGAAGAAACTACAAAGTCCTCTAGTGCCCAAAGCCAACAGAACCAAAATTACTCACAGCTATTAAAAAAACAAAAATCCCTCAGGAACACAAGAAGGGCTTCTTTTGTAGTCTGCCAACAGAAGCCAGCTTAGCCAGACAAAATATTTAGAAGTCTAAAGCCAATACCTCTATTATAAACAATTACTACCAAATTAGCGTATTGATGCCATCATGTATTAACATATTGAGCTTTTTTCGGTTTTGTATTGTTTTTTGTTTTTGTTTTTGTTTTTGAGAAGGATTGTTTGCAACCTTTCTTGTCCAATTACAGTATAGTAATAAAGAAAAGTAGTAGAATATTAAGACTTTATTTACAAAATAAATATTTGGAATAAATATTTGGAATAAAAATTTGGAATGGCGGATCCTCTATTGGTAGATAATGACTCTGAAACTAAATGTGCATGGGTTAAGAAAATGACACACTCATCTCAAAGCAGGGGTAGTTTTTTGCAAGGAAACACAAAGACCATGTACCTTGGATGCCAGAAGGACAATTTAAGAGGCAGATGAAAGTATTGTTCTGAATTTCGCTCCATGCACCAATTAAGTAAGGGAAGGAGAAAACTTGGCAATTTAAAAAATATATACTGAGAATATCAGTATCATAATTCAACATGTTTTATAAATGTTAGAGACCTAATGAATTTGATTAAAGCAGTTTAATTAAGGTATAGTCTGCTGTGTTGCAGCCCCCCTCCAGACAAAATAGCTCGGTGAACAGGTAGTATGTCCCCAGTGAACTGTGAATATCAAAGTCGGGGAAAATTCTTCATTTTAATGAGCTGCATTTTCTGAGCCCAGACCTCTCCCTTGACAGGGTGGCTACAGGAGGGAAAAATGAAAGTAGTTGTTTTCCTTTGAGACGTTCGACTGCTAAATGCTGTGAACACCAGAAATTAAAACAGCGGCACTGAGATTCTTCAGGTCTGCTCTGTCTTGCACTTGCCCTTGGGCTGGAAACTATTGTTAAAGGAAAAGCCCAACAATTAAGAGAGTTGTTTTCCCATTTAGAAAACCACTACTCCTCTTCTGAATATGAAGCCATTCAAAATACCATAATCCATTCCTTTCATGAAAGTTAAATTCCCCATTTCACCCAAAACCCTGTATTAATACAAATATTTAAACCAAATGCCCTGTCCTTCCGTTAATTAATGGTTAGATTTGTCATGAGAATACGTTCTACAATCCGAGGACAAAAGGAAGTGCTTATTTCACAGTTTAGAAAATTTGTAGGACAGGAAGAATTGTTATTTTCTGAGTAGATACCATCAGATGTAGTCAAAAGAGGACACATCCAATATCACTTGATATTTTTCACTTTAAAAAAAAAAGAAGTTAGTATGTGAAAATGAGAAATTCAGCATAGCTAAGATGGCAGTTATTTTAAAAATGTTATTCACCGTATTACGGAATATGGAAACCAGATATTCAGCCGTATGATAACTGCTAATACTTAGCTCTCAACAGTCATCTAGGTGCAAATAATGGTACAAAACACCACCAAGAAATTGTCAGCTGGCAAGGGAAGGAAACCTTACGTAATTACACTTGATTTCAATAAACATGTCACGAAAGTTGGAACGAGAACTGAACATGATTTCAAAGAAGTGCATTCCAAAAGAAATAAGCATAATTACCTCAGTTAGTTAAAGGTTCATCTACTGTTTCTGGATTTGCTCCAAGATACACATAACTGTCCAGACCCAGGATGGAAGAAAACACACACACACACACACACACACACACACACAATGATTTATAGCTTCTAACATTAAAAAGTACTGAAGTTGCTTGCAGTTTTTTTTTGTTGTTGTTGTTGCTTTTTTGTTTGTTTTTTGTTTTTTGTTTTTTCAGAATCCTTGACTTGACCTGATTTTCTGTATAGGAGATTGTCTTGCTTTGGAAATCTAGGTGATATTAATTGTATTCTACTTTAACATAAAATTTCCCTAATGTTCTCTATGTAGATCTGTAGCTTTATATTTATTTTTATTAATATGCACTATATATATATTTATTAATATTAATATTTATATATACACACTACTGTGCAAAATTAATGAATTTGTACTAAGCATGTAAAATTCTACTTGAGGAATATGCATGTACTTTTCCCTTTCTATAATTTTACATTGTGATAATTTGGCCTTCCATCCCTTTGTTTCCTAAAAGCAAATGGCTGGACCAGTAATTTTAGATTAATAGGCTGCCTTCTAATGCAGGTGAGGAGAGTTCACAGTCACAAATACGGTGTTTCCCATTGTTCGAAGAGTACTGCCACTTTAAGAAGTCATTATCAACCCTCTGCTATTAACAGTGTGTCCAAGTCACTCAGGAATCACCAGCGTTTGATTAGATATTAACAAGATGACCAGGAAGGTAAAAGTAGGCCATAGTCTTACCACAAAAGGTCCAGTATACCCCTGTTTTGAAAAACTCATTCATGATGAAGGTATTTGAATTTATTCAGCCATATCTAGTTGGATTGCACCTGACCAGGGTTAATTTCCTCGTTAAGGGTTAGACTAGCAATGTCCTGTCTATGCTATCAGAATATCTATGGCTTTTCAGATAGTGCTCAGTCTAGAGGTGTTTTTTCTGAAAAACTGATCCTAAATGTGAAATCCTACTTGGATGGTAATGACAATGCTTAAAATCCCACATTCTTTTGCAGAAACACCGATCTATAATCAAGACATGTATGTCTGTTCCTGATATATATTACATATTGCATGTTAAATTTAGTAAAATTAGTCATTTTATTGTTCATTAGTACTTTCAAGGAAGGAAAGTCCAGCATTAGCCATTCCTGAGAAGCACACAGGATTAAATGAACTGATACAATAAATAACATTAGGGCACTCAGCTGTAGTAACTCAAGGCTTTTTTTTTTCCTTTCAGGGTAAGATGCATGGTGCTTATAGGATTTGTACTGCAACTAATTAAAACCATACCTTCTCTCTTTTTTTTTCTTTGTAACTTCAGAAGATGTATTATATCAAAACATATAGGATTTTTTAAAATAATAATATTATGGTGTATTTTGTATGTTGCTTCACCAAAATGGATGTCCAACACATAGTTTAAATATGTCCATTATTGCTTTGGTGAATGGATATATTTGTTAGTATTGCTCAGACAGTCAAAACAAGTTTTTAAAATAAAGATTTTATTCCTGTGCTAACACATTCCAAAATATTTATTACATATACTTTTTCCATATGGAGTCCAAAATAAAATATTTTCAGTTTCTCGTTTCACCATGATTTCTTTCTTTCTTTCTTTCTTTCTTTCTTTCTTTTTCTTTTTTTTTAAGATTTTATTTATTTATTTGACAGACAGAGATCACAAGTAGGCAGAGAGGCAGGCAGAGAGAGAGGAAGAAACAGGCTCCCCGCTGAGCAGAGAGCCCAATGTGGGGCTGGATCCCAAGACCCTGAGATCATGACCTGAGCCAAAGGCAGAGGCTTTAACCCACTGAGCTACCCAGGCACCCCATGATTTCTTTCTTAAGAAAGTCTTATGCCTTATAATTCATTCTGGTTACCTTGTTTATATCTCCTTTTCAGACAATGCTTTTACGTATTTGTCAATTTTTCTGTTGCCTCCTTTTGTTTTCTATTTTTACTTCTCTGCATGCATTTTCCTTATAACAAATATTTATCAGATTCCCACTGTTAAAAAAACAAAAACAAAAACAAAACAAAACAAAACCCAAAACCCCACAACTGGACAGATGGAAGTTTCTTAAGGAATCAAAACAAGTAACTCAAGGCTTTTTTTTTCCTTTCAGGGTAAGATGCATGGTGCTTATAGGATTTGTACTGCAACTAATTAAAACCATACCTTCTCTCTTTTTTTTTCTTTGTAACTTCAGAAGATGTATTATATCTGATTATCTGATGATCATATTATCTGAATCATATTATCTGATGATCTTGTAAGCTATCGCCCCATTATTTTTCTGTGGCTTCATACATTTTGATTATAGTTGCACAAATAACACACACTGATTCAAACAACAAATGATAGCTGTATTAATTTTAGAAGCCAAAATTCAAATTAAAAAGTGCTTTCCTCTTAAGAGCATAATTTTTGCATCAAAACTGCCTACTAGGCAGGCCACATTTGAAAATCTGTATATCTTCTCTAGAAAAAATATAATAATGAATAAGAACAAAAATAAAATATAAAAAAACAAATGAATAAAATACACACACACCCCTTTCAGGCCTCATCAGATATATTTCTGATATCTAAGGAAACTGTTTAATAACACATTTTATATATGATAAAAATATAAAAACACCTATAATCTATAATGTGATATATTTTGATGATTAAAAGTAACAAGATCCCCAGCCCAGCCCAGTTATTTATTGTATACACTAGTCAAGTTGATGCTATTTACTATTGTCAAATTTTTCATCTGTAAAAAGAGAATAATAAAAGGACCTATTTCATAGAGCCATTATATGGATTAAATAAAGTGGGGCATATAGAATCTTCAGCATGTTGCCTGGTTTATAGTTAAAATTTAATTAATATGAGCTACATTATTATATGCAGTTTAATTCTTATGTATTTAACTGTTTAATTAAAATCTCATAGAAAATAGTTGAAACAGTTCCCTAAACTGTGTAACTATATATTGTATTTAGCCCTTGTACATATGAAATAAAACTACATAGTTGAGCTATTGATTATTTTGAAGTAGGCATTTGAATCATCTCCTTGAAAATTGGTCAGAAGGTCAGTAGAAAGTAGATTTACCCTGCTACTTCTTTTCTCTCATTTGTCCTCAACACACACGCACACACACAGACACAGAGACACACACACACACCTGAGAACTGTATATGTAGTTAAACAATTTATAATTCTCACTTAGGGCAGAGAGCAGAGATGTGAGGTTCATCAGTGTCATCAAGTATCTAGAACAAGGGTTGTGGCCAAACGATAAGGATCCTATCATGCATTTTCACCAACGTTCTTGAGGAGCTTAATCTAGTTACCTAGTTTCTCTGTTTTCAAGTTTTTAATTATGAAATGAGGAATAATATTAACCTTATAGAAATGCTGTGTGTGTTTTCTATGAACTTTATAGAACTGCTGTATTACAAGATATTTTCTTAATACTTGAGTCTACTCTGTATGGATTTGTACCTCAAGGATTAAAGAAAACAAGAATGAAAAATCTATGATATAGATACACAAATTAACCTCTACATGAATATTGCTCTCTTGTCGTAACTTAAGAATAAGTGGAATGTGGTGACAAGAAACCAATATAGATCCTATGAGCTGAGAACTTTACCTGAGATGGGAGATAATGTAGCATATTGAGTCAGGGGACCAAGAGGTGTGGGAGTGTGGTTTGGGATGATCTGAGAGAAGGAGGAAATGCCAGAACAGTGGCAAAAGAAATAGAAATGTGGAATTTGGGCATAACAGACCCAGTATTTTTTTCCTTTCCATAGTTCTACTTTGTCAGTCAAAATTTTGGAGGAATTTATTTTAAAAAAGGGGGGGATCGATGTATTAAAAAGAAAAAAGAGAAGAAGAAATGGGAAAGGAAGGAAAGTTGGTTTGTCTATTTTTTTATCATTTTAAGGTTGTATAGAGGCAGGAGAAACGTCTAAAGCTATTTTGGAAGAAGGATATTATGTAATGGGTGAAAAGAAAGAGGAAGAAATTAAACTAGATGATCTATAAACGGGCATTCTGCTTTCACATGCTATCACTCTAAGAATGTATCAAGACAATGTTGAAACTTAAAAAGGTGAGAGAGAGAGAGAGAGAGAGAGAGAGTGTGTGTGTGTGTGTGTGTGTGTGTGTGTGTTTTCCTTCTTTGGAAAGGAGAAAAGCAGCTTTTCAACAAGACAGTCTGGGGAAGGGAGCCTAGTAGTTAATTCAATTAATCTATAAGGATATATAGGTTGAAATCCCATTTAAAAAACAAAAAAGTAGCTTTAAAGAATTGAAACACAGAGTTGAGTTTAGATGCAACACCAAGAGAAAAGGAACTAAGAACATGCTATTCTATTTAGCAAGTCAAGGATAAACATTATTTTTCTTCCCTCAGCATAGCAATGAATGGGGGAAATTTGGTGATCGTGTTTGTAATTTTTTTTTTCTATTTTAACACTTCTGGTTAAAAGCAGAAAGTGAGTTTAGGATTTTAAATAGTATAACATAAAATTAAAATAAAAATGGCTAAGTCAGACTGAGGTTAGCCACTTAGAGTCAAAAGAAGAAATTTGGCTAGCGTAGGAATCCTCCCTGCTATATATCCGATTCTACAAACCATTTAAATAAACCAGCACATGTAGTAAAGAACATTATTTTAGTTATGGAGAACAAGAGCACAGCAGGGCTTCCCACGAAAAAGAACCCCAGGTAACCTTTGTAAGGAAGAGGGCCATACCTGTGTGGAATGATAAGCGTGGATAACAGAAGTGAGGAAGTCAAAGCTGGGATAGATTCAAGGGTTCCAAATAAAAGAGGGAAAAGAAGCAAGAAAGCTGTGACATCTACCATCAGAAAGGCAGGAAGGTCTCCTGGGGATAGAGAGGGGGGAAGCACTGAGAGGGGCTTCAGAGAACAGAGCGGGGGTGTAGATAAAGACCACCAATGTTAACGGATGGCGGTGGACCAAAGGAGAAGGAAACCACCATGAAGCTTGGGGTAAACGGGGTTTCAGTAGGAAAGCAGCAGGGGCAGAAACCCTTGTAGGAAAGAAGAAAGGGGTGGGGGGAAGAAATCAGAAAATACTTCCTTCAGAAGGAACAGTTTTATCTGAAAACTATGGAAGATGAAAGGAAGGTGGAGAGGAGAACATCAAGAAATGGATGGAGGAGATGATTAAGGAGAATGAAAATAGCAGGACCAGTATGGCCGGAACCAAAATATGAGGGGGAAGAAAAAATACGAGAAAAAGGAAGCAACACAGAACTTGGAATTAGGGGAGAGTTGAGACATAAAGAATGAAAGGGGGAAAAATGGGTTTGAAACAATGCTTGGAAGGATAAATGGAGATGGGAAGGCTGAACTTAAGGTAGTGACATCAGGCCAGTGTCATGAAAAGGACGTTGTGTGGCCCAAAGAAGGACTCCAATCAAAGGATGAAGAAGTAAAATTGACCAAAAACAGTCTCTAAGAAGTACCCCGTGTGAAGGTTTTTTTTTTTTTTTTTTTTTTTAAGAAAAGGAAGTTCTGACTGCTAGTAGCTAAAAAGACATTTGAAATGTGCCTGAGGGTTGTTTAAATGGAATATGTGCAGATGAAAGTTGTCTTGCAAGCACTTGGAAGAAGGTTTGACAACGATGTGTTTAAAGAATCAGAAGGTACATACCACCACAGGCCACTGAACACAGAGTTTAAGATTTTTTATTTTATGTATTTCTAGGACTCTTCTGTCAAAGACTGGTAGGGTGACATAAAGACAGATGCCCCTAACAGAGACACACAGAGAAATCGTGGAGCTTGCAATAGGCCGGATGGTTTTCACATATGGAACCAGAATCGTGCTTTAGGCTGAGGCAGACAGGCAGTGTGCTGGGTAAGGAATTTGGGGAGCCATTATCCATTCCAGCCTGCACTTCATCAGCATATGGGAAAAGGAAGATATTGCTGGTAAAGGTGATGGTGTCCCCTGCTTACCGCATTTCGCTTCAGACCCCTCACGTTTTGTCATCACGTCACTCAAAACGCGAAAATCGGAGGAAGAGAGTCAGAGGAAACATTAAGATGCACATTCCGTAGGAAAGTCCTTTATGCTCAGGGGACTCTACTTCCTCTGTGTGACATAATGAACATACTTAGGCTGCCGAGAAGACCAAGCTGAGAATGGCTGACACCCAGATGTCCGGCCTTGGACGAGGTAGTCCGTCTCTCTGACTTCCTTCATCTGCAGAGTGGGTGTGAAAACACACATCACTACCAGCTTTTTGTGAAGATTCGGAGATCATATATACAGTACAAATTCCCTCTTACACAAGCGGTTTTCCATAAATATTATGCCATGCTCAAAATATGTAATTCTATTATGTATGCTTAAAAATATATCGTCCCAACCATCTCGTGTGTGTGTGTGTGTGTGTGTGTGTGTGTGTGTTGGGGGATAGGATGGAGGGAAAGAGGAGTTTGCAAATACATGCAAATAATTGTCATTGTTATTACATTGCTATTGGAAGCCCAATTGCATGTGTTTCTATCTCAAACCTCCTTATTTCCTCAGGAAAATCCAACCATTATATTGATATGAAAAATCTGAAAATGCTGTTATTTGGTGGAATTAAGTTGCTACAACTTTCTGAAGTTGCTGATCCAATGCCAGAAAGGATTTGAATGCGGACTGAATGCTTTTCTGGAAATAAAAGAGATCATTGACACCTAAAGATAGCAAACCAAACCTCAGCCTCTATACTTACTAAAATAGTTTAAGTAATGGGGCCAAACATTCCGCTCAAGGCTTGGTTCTGTAGACCCTCTTTTATTGTTTAAGTGAACTCATTCTCATTGATTCTGAATTCTTTCAAATGTCATGTAATTTGACTAGCTAAAAGTTATTTTCCTAAATGAAAATCTGTGTGTTCATTTTTTTTCAGTATCACAGAAACGATAGACAAGGGTGTATGTTCTGTTAGAGCAAAATAGTATCTGCTTTTCTCACTCTTTTAGCTCTAACATGTAATGATATACTGTATTATTCCCTAATGCAGAGCAAATGGTCGAGAAATTGAATGAATTACTAATACAGAGAAGCATGTTCCAATCTCCACCTTAATGAATAAATAGAAATCAACATTGCTTTTAGCACTGGTTGCATTGAAGAACTTATGTAGTGTTTGGGACATCGTGTGTGGATGCGTTCCTTTATTCTCTGATTTAACTCAAATAAAATCCAGAAACAATAAGGCACATCTTAAAGCTGTAAATCTCCAATTTTATATACATAAGCATCAGGGAAGACTTGTTAAAAATGCAGAATTCTCAAATGATATAGTAGTTCTGAGGCAAAGTCCAGGAATCCACATTTATAAGAGAAGAGTTTTCAGAGAATAGAATTGATTTCTTACCATGCTACATACATGACACTTAGACCATCAAAGCAATTATCGAGATTCATGGATATAAAGAGGACAGGATAACAAATTTCCTTTGTCCTCTCTTCTTTCTAAACAAATAACATCTAAGCACATATCCCTTGCTTTCTCATACATTAATAACTTTTTTTGGCTGGGAAATAGTGTTTCTTTTCTTTTTTTCTTTTTCTTTTTTTTATTTTACATTTTTTCTGTCTGGAGTGGCTTTTTTGTTGTCTGGTTACTGATTTACTTGTGCATAAACTGTCCTCAAATGTATTCTTCATCACAGGTCAGAGACCCTACAGGGAATGTGCCTGCATATGGAACTTGATTTAGTAACTCATCGTCTCCTATCTTGAACTAAAGGGTTTTGTGGTAGTTGTGATAATATTTAATAGCTCATGAAATCATCTTTCCACCCCATGTCTCTCCTCATGGAGTAAATGAACACACTCAGCCGGCATTATCCCTTGCCTTGAGTGAGAGGCTATGAGATGCTTGAGAGTATCATTCTCAGTTATATGAAGCTAACATACAGGGGTATTTTTGAAATATTTCACAATCCGTTTATCCAGAATAGCTATCCCTAGTGAGGAAGGCCTCTGGGCAGTCAACACAAATAACCTGGGCACTTCTAATAGCTTTGAATATGCCATATGCCATACCATTCGTTCCTCTCAGCCACACTGCCCTGTCCCTAAATTATAGGGGAAGTGACTTGCTTCAGTTGAGCTCTGTTGGAGAGGGGTGTCGTGTCTGAGGATTATCTCTCTCCTCTCAACATGACGAAAAATCAGGCAGATGGATAGAAAGAAGAATGAAGGCAGCTAACAGCCCAGCAGCAAATAGAAGGACGAAAAACAAATGAATCCAGGACATGGACATAATAAAACAAATATTCTGTGATGCTTTGCAGGGGAACAGTGGCAAGGAGCTCCACTCTGTACAGCTCACTCTGTCCCGAATGTATCCTTACACTAAGTCAGGGTAGAAAATGTGCTACTAAATAAAAGCTCCAAAGTATCAAAAAAATAATAATAATAACATCATCAGTCTGATTTTTAAGAAAACGAGAACGTAAGTTTGACCTTAAGCCTATTTTTTAAAGATTGCTAAAATCAGGGGAGTTTATCATTTGTCCATTCAATGTTGTCACTTTTCCTTCTATTCAAAACATAAATACTATAAGTGACATATGACACAGGAAGGAGATGGATATTTTATAAATTACCTAAGAGGGCTACTTTACGAAGAGGTAGAAGGAAAGGTTTTGTACAGTCTATTCCCTTTGTCTCCATGGATATAAAGACCAGATTATAAAAATTCTTGATGGACAGAAAAGATGTGACTGATTTGAGTTCTATAATGCAGGACTTCCACTGCATAATATTAACTAGAGACTTTGTGGAAAAGGATTGTTTGCACCAGAGAGTCCGTTCCCAATTCAGCCCTAATGGTAATGTGTGATCTCTAAATTAATGATTTTGTATTTCATGGGCCACTAAGCAAAGTACCAAATTATGAATTCTTAAATATTTATTTAACAATTTTCCTTTCTTAAGACAAATCATAATCACGGTCTCCTCTTTGTTTTTGAAATGAGAATGAGACTATTCAGGCATGTTTATCATGTGGGTTATGAATATGAACTGAAAATAAAATGGAAATGTAGATACTGACTTTCAGTTTAGTTTTCAGAAGAATAGTGGTCTCTGTAAATAGAGCCAGTCTTAGGACAGAATTGTTCAAAGTAAACTTTGTCATCACTTTCATTATATACTTTTGGTTGATTCAATACCCTTCCTTAATTGCCAGGCTATGAGGTGGTAGATTCATGTATATGTGAATACACACTCTAAGGGGTGTGATGAACACAAGATCTCAAAATAGTACTCTTCGTAGGGGAACTAATGTTGAGATGGGCTTAGGGATGAGGGCATTCTCTAGAATCTTCCTACCTTCCCTACAGTTATAATAACAGTATGCAGCATAATGAAGAAAGAAAAAAAAAACAACTTTTAATATGGGTTTAACACTATTCTATAGGCTTTACAAAATTTATCCCATTTAATTCTCTAGGAATTTCTAAGATTTATTATTTGCAGACAGGCTCACTGAGATGTAAAGACCCAATGTTCCAGGTCTCACAGCAGGTTGAGGATTTGAATCTGGATCCGTTTGGTTGTAAAATCAGTGTTTTCACTCTTTCATGATGATGACCAAAGTAGTAGTACTTTTCTAGATCATTGTGAAACAGACTCAATCCTGTCCTTAGACCCAAGCATTAGAACCATCTGTTACTTTCTCCTTCTCATCGTCACTCTAGATACAAATGACAATACTGTTTTCTGATCTGTTTATTGTTGTTATGAGCTGAGGTATGTCTTCTAGAAATTCGTATGTTGATATCCTAATTCCCAGTATCTCAGAATGTGACGGTTTTGGAGGATGGATAATCAAGTTAAAACAAGATTATTTTGGTGGACCCTAACTCAAGGTAACTGCCATCCTTATTAAGAAGTTCAGACACAGATTTGGTCCAGAAGGAAGAGTGTGTGAAGAAATGAGGAGACGACACCCACCCGCGAGCCAAGGAGAGAGGCGTCAGAAGAAACTGACCTTGGCAATACCTTGACCCAGGACCTGCAGCCTCCAGGGCTGTAAGCAAATGCCCTTCTGTTGTTCAAACTGCCCCATCTGCAGTCTGGGTCATGGCAGCCCCCACCGACTAATAGAACCACCTCCTCTCCAATCTGTCTCCCCACCACGTTCGCTAGAACTTTGTGTGTGTTCTCATTTTAGGAAACACACTACACTCAGCCTGTGCCAGGCACAAATCAAAGCATTCTGCCTATCCTGCTCGCTGGATTCTTGCCTACATCTCAGGGACAGTCCTCATTAATCTACTGTCTGGACATCGGTCGTTCACTTCCCGAGTCTCTCCTCGGCTCTAGGCTGTGCTGCCTTCCTGGTCTCAGCCACAGCCCCCTACTCTTTCCGACTCTAAAACATTGTTCTTGTTCACTGGGCCCTCATGGCTCACCACTTAATCGTCTTAAAATGCTTATTTGCGGGGCGCCTGGGTGGCTCAGTGGGTTAAGCCGCTGCCTTCGGCTCAGGTCATGATCTTAGGGTCCTGGGATCGAGTCCCGCGTCGGGCTCTCTGCTCCGCAGGGAGCCTGCTTCCCTCTCTCTCTCTCTGCCTGCCTCTCCGTCTACTTGTGATCTCTCTCTGTCAAATAAATAAATAAAAATCTAAAAAAAAAAAAAAAAATGCTTATTTGCACTAGTCTCCTGCATCAAGCCCAAGCTGTAACAAAACTGAATTATCAATGATTTTAAAAATATGTTGTCACACGCCTCTCTCTGCCTTTCACTTTCTTGAGCCCCGTTTGGTCATCACCTATCAAAATTCCATGGAGACCCCGCTCATGTGTCTCCTCCTCTGTAAACTCTGTTTTCCCAGCCAGATGTTTCCTTTCCCTCCAGCAAACTGCTGTAGTTCTTTCTACCACACGTACACATCTGCATTGTCATTTTCACATGTGTGTTATGTCAAAGCAAGGTGGCAAGCTCTTTTAAGTTATAAGCCCCATGCTCTGCATATCAGTGCCCTTTACCACCTAATGCTTTGATCCCTGCATGTGTTTGCTATTGGTCTCATTGCAAATACCATAGACTGTGGGGCTTAGGCAACAGAAACTTACTCTCTCACCATTCTGGAGGCTGGAGATCGGACCCCACCATGTTGGCTACTTTGGTTCTTCCGGAAGTCTCTCTCTTTTGCTTGGAGATGGCTGTCCTTCCACTGTCTTCACATGGTCTTTCTTGTGTGCATATACATCCATGGTATTACTTCCTCATCTTCTAAGGACCTCGTTGTATTGGATTAGAGCTCTACCCTAATGGCCTCATTTAAACTTAACCACATATTCAGAGGCCTTTCCTCCACATATAGTAATACCGGAGGTGGGCTTCAATATAAGAATTTGGTGGTGGGGGCAGGGGACACAATTCAGCCCATAACCTTCACAGCAGACATTCAAGAATATTTAATGGAACACCGAGTAGTTGTAGGGTATGTTGTGCTGGTAAACGTTTAACAGGCCAGCTCTGGTGGAAGCTCTTATTAGTAGTGTTTTCTAGTTTCTCCATTGTAACTACACCCGCCATATCATAATGCAGGCTATGAATGTGTCAACTAGCTTGCAATTTTTTTTGAAAATTTTTATTTTTATTTTTTTAATTTTTATTTATTTTTTAAATTTCTTTTCAGTGTTCCAGAATTCATTGTTTATGCACCACACCCAGTGCTCCATGCAATACATGCCCTCCACAATACCCACCACCAGGCTCACCCAGCCTCCCATCCCCTCCCCTCCAAAGACCTCAGATTGTTTCTCAGAGTCCACAGTCTCTCATGGTTCGTCTCCCCCTCCAATTTCCCCCAACTCCCTTCTCCTCTCCATCTCCCCATGCCCTCTGTGTTATTCCTTATGCTCCACAAATAAGTGAAACCATATGATCATTGACTCTCTGCTTAACTCATTTCACTCAGCATAATCCCTTCTAGTCCCATCCATGTTGATACAAAAGTTGGGGATTCATCCTTTCTGATGGAGGCATAATACTCCATAGTGTATATGGACTACATCTTCCTTATCCATTCGTCCGTTGAAGGGCATCTTGGTTCTTTCCACAGTTTGGCGACTGTGGCCATTGCTGCTATGAACATTGGGGTACAGATGGCCCTTCTTTTCACTCCATCTGTATCTTTGGGGTAAATACCCAGTAGTGCAATTGCAGGGTCATAGAGAAGCTCTATTTTTAATTTCTTGAGGAATCTCCACACTGTTTTCCAAAGTGGCTGTACCAACTTGCATTCCCACCAGCAGTGTAAGAGGATCCCCTTTCTCCACATCCTCTCCAGAACACATCGTTTACTGTATTGTTAATTGTGGTCATTCTAACTGGTGTAAGGTGGTGTCTCAATGTGGTTTTGATTTGAATCTCCCTGATGGCTAGTGATAATGAACATTTTTTCACGTGTCTGTTACTAGCTTGCAATTTTAATAGTCAACCCCACTGAGCCAGTAGGAATGGGCTCCAGCATACCGCTGAATTACACTTAATGGAAATAACACAAAACAACAATGACAAAAACGTAGAAGGCATGAAGTGTGCTGTATTCATTTTTTACTTCTGTGTTCATCCTCCCCCCCTCCCCCACCCACCCCTAAATCAAACCTTCAACTCAAAAACAAAACTGTACTGGGGAGAAAAAACAGTTACAGTACTCACAAATCTGTTTGTGGGCCCAAATTCATACCCGTCTTAGTAGCTGTTTTCAGATGACGCTTATCTTTGCTTGGGTGCCCAGTAAGTTGATAACAGGATAAAGAAAAACTTCACAAGGTGACATTTTAATAGACAGCACGTTAAATTAAGTCATTAAAAATTGAATCCCCAGTAGGCAGCTTAATCATTATAATTAAACCAAGTAGTTTAAGTAAAGACTAACCCAATCAGTAATGCTGCTTTCAAATGCTGTATGTGTTTTGATAAGTTGTTCATTAGGAAAAATTCCCATTTAGTACCAGTAACTAGAATAAATGCATACTCAAGGAGGCACATTCGTTATTTTCTAAACACTGTCCTCACTAGCATGTGATATATATTCAGACATTACTGAGAATACGGGTACAATATTGTGTATAATGTTTTCCGTAGTCATTGATCCAGAAATACGCCCTGTAGTAGTTAGGCGTGGCTTGAGTGCCTTGATCAATGTGAGGATGCTATAAGGGTTATCAATTACTGCAGGCATTACCGAAATCATGCGTATGGGACAGGGTGCTTTGTGTAGGTGTCACTGACCCAGAAAGTCCCACTGTCATCGTTCGGTGTGTCCTGAATTGTTTGATCGATCAGATTCAGAGTGTAAAGGTTATCAATTACAGCAGGCATTAGGGACAATGGTTTTGGTGTTCATGGCACTTATAAAAACATCGTGTATGTTGTCGTCCACTTTCTCCTGCATTACCAGCTCCAATCCTGGTATCCCAGACCCCAGCTGCTTGCCGTCAGCTGGGAGGGTTGCAGAGCTCAGAAAATAGCTTTCACTTGCAAGAATATGAGGTTATCTGCCAAATACCTCTGCGGTAGAACCTTTCTAATGACAAAGAATTGTTATTTTAACTGTTCAAATACAGGTGATATCGGAGGTCTATCTGAGGTATATAGGTTTGAGGTGTATATAGATGAGGCATATATGTTTGATGTGTAAAGATAAAAATCTGTTCATTGAAGACCTCCATGTACAGTGGCTTTTACAAGTTAAAACACTCCGTAAGTACACACTGGCATTACGTTGTTGTTGAGTATCGTCAATATATTTTTAAATTGTTTATGTTTTATGAATATATATTATAAATATAGTCAATGTATATCTGTATCATAATTAAGATGTGGGGTTTGGAAACAGTATTATACTAGAAAGGAATCTGAAATGGCTTCATGTTAATAGTCATATATACCATTTACTGCCAAGATATTACTGTTTCTGAAAAAACTGTAATATGATAAAATAGCTAGAAAACATGTCATCTAGGATTGCCATTATGGGTCATTTGGTTCCCAGCTTTTCCCTAATCTCTGCATTCCTCTATTATGGAATCACTACCTCACAACCTCCCCTTAAAACACAACACCCCTCTATGGCTCAGTTGATTAAGCATCTGACTGGCTCAGGTCACAGTCTCAGGGTCCTGGGATAGAGCCCTGCATCAGGCTCCTGCCTCAGCATGGAGTCTGCTTGTCCCTCTCCCTCTGTGCCACCCCCCTGCTCCCATTTGTGGTCTCTCTCTGTCTCTATCTCTCAATCAATCAATCAATTGTTAAAAAAATAAAATGAAAAAAATAGAACACAGCCTTTACCCATCACTGCTTGACCATGATGAGGTGATGAACATTTGCTTATCTTCTTCTGTAGAGTTAAATGTATCAGATTCTTTCTAAGTGATAGATGATGGGAGCTGAAAGGAGGGCTTCATTGGAGTAGGAGGGTAAGGTAAAAGTAATTAACAAAAAAACATTGACAGGAAGTCTGTGTGGTAGTTTCTCAATAGCCAGATCATATCACTGGGCTCCCTCAATGAGACTGGTATGGTCACTTTATAGTATTTAAAACTCTAGTCATTGACTATATATATATATATATATATATACACACATCATATATATGTATATATACATATATATGATGCTCAACATCTGTTTTTGTTTTTGTTCCGTTTTGTTTTTTTTTTTCCAAAACTACAAAAGAAAGTGAAATACCTATCATGGATGATTAAGGTATCTATATAATATTTCCAGGTTTTAACTAATGTGTATTTTAAATAAGACTTCAAATATGTCATTCATGGAAGCATTCTGGCTATCTTCCCAAACCAATCAGGGAACCATGTTTCTTGAGTTCATGATTGAAAGAATAAGCACTTTATACTGTAGTAGATTTTATAAACCAACCAACCAACCAAGCAAAAACCCAATAAGCCATTAAGTCATTAGCTTAATTATCAGTTCACTGTTTCCTCCTTCCCTCCCTGTCTTTATCTTCTCTCCCTCTCTTTGTCTGTCTCTGTGTGTGTGTCTCTCTCTCTTACCCTCTGTCTTTGTCTTTTTTCTGTCTCTCTCTCATATTCTGCCCTCACGTACTACTCACCCTCCCACACTATTTTTTGTTCTGCTTGCTAAGGCAGATTGGCCCTAATTCTTTGGTACTTTACCTCAGATATAACCTCACCTATTTTGTTTTCCTCATGCCATTAATTTTCCTCAACTAGGAAACTGTTTTTATGAATTAGGATTTTGATACTTGACTGTGGAAACAGTACATCACTCCTTAAAGCTTAGGGTGTAACCAAATTTAATATAGAAGATTTAGTAAATATAAAACCAAATAATAGGTGGTCATGTTCAGTCCCTTTATTGTGACCCTCTTTAGGGCTAACAAAGTGAAAGGAAACATGACAAACTATAATAACTTACAAAGAATAGGACTATGTGCTGTAACTACATAAGCTAGGCACTAATCAGTACATCGAACCATTCTGTGACTGCGGGGCTTCCCTGACTTTACAACCCGGCTTCACAACTTTGTAGTAGGTGACCTCATTGCTAGTTTCAGTTCCCTCTTTGGTAGAAGGAGTATAATGGAAGCACTGATAGTTAGGGTGGTTGGTTTTCTAATAACCATTCTACCTGACCTGGTTTGTCTAAGCAAACCAGGGCAATCCCAACGACTTGCTGGTCATTGGCTTTCAGTTGGATTTAGGATAAAATTCTGCATAAAAGTTGACACTCTGCTTTCTTCCCTCTTAAGAAGGAGGCTCAAAGGAGGAAAAGCAACTCTGTTTCATTGTCTGTTCCTTGTTGTATCTGTGTGTGATGGGCACTGGTGCAGCTTCTGAGACCAGACTAGGAGCTGCATTAGTTTCCTACAGCTGCCATAACAAAGTGCCAGAAACTGGGATGGTTGAAACAACAGTGATGTGGGGGCATCTACGTTACTCAGTCAGTGAAGTGTCTTGATTTAGGCTCAGGTCATGATCCTGGAGTCATGGGATCGAGCCCAGGGTCCAGCTCTGCATTCAGTGTGGGGTCTGCTTGAGATTCTCTCTCCCGTCTTTCTGCCCCCGTCTCTGTTCATGCTCTCTCTCTAAAATAAATAAGCAAGTAAGTAAATGAATAAATAAATATCAATCTTTAAAAGCAATATAAACAAACAAACAACAATGATGTATCCCCTTATCGTTTTGGAGACTGGACGTCTCACATCAAGTGTCAGCAGGGTCACAGACCTTCCAAGGTCTCTAGCGGTTGGATCCTTTCTTACAGCTTCCAGGGTTCAGCAGCAACTCGTGCTCCTGGGCTTGTGGGAACATAACTCCAGTCTCTGCTTCTATCTTCACACATCTGTCTTCTATGTATGTCTTTGCCTTCACATAGCATTTTCCTCCCGTATTTTTTCCTCTCTTTATTTTCTCTTCTTGTAAGGACACCAGTCGTGTTACACCACGGCCCACCCCACTGATCTTGTCTTAAACCTATTACATCTGCAAAGTTACCCTTTCTAAATAGGGTCACATTCGCAGGCATGGTTGGTTAGGGCTTCAACATACCCTCTTGAGGAGCACTATTCAACTCCACCAGGAGCCAACTGGAGGATAGTTCCATTGGAGGTCAAAATCCCCCCTTCAGCCCAACTCCCACCGCGATTGCTGAGCAGAGAGCAGGTAGAGAGATGGGGACGACTAAATCTTCCTTTACACTATTGAGATAATAGATATAAAACCACCCATCTCTGGACTTCTTGCAAGAGAATTGTTTTCCTCATTGGGAAAATAGTTTGAATGGAATTTCAGTTAGTGCTAGCAAAAAGTTGCATACATTGCAAAATTTCAGTGAACTAATGCCAGTCAGATGCTCCGGATGTGGCTGGCACATGGTAAGACAGAAGTGGTGGCCATTCCAAAATTAGCAAGACAGGAAACAACGTGTGTTGGAGAAGATGTGGAGAAAGGGGAACCCTCTTACACTGTTGGTGGGAATGCAAGTTGGTGCAGCCACTTTGGAAAATAGTGTGGAGATTCCTCAAGAAATTAAAAATAGAGCTTCCCTATGACCCTGCAATTGCACTACTGGGTATTTACCCCAAAGATACAGATGTAGTGAAAAGAAGGGCCATCTGTACCCCAATGTTTATAGCAGCAATGGCCATGGTCGCCAAACTGTGGAAAGAACCAAGATGCCCTTCAACGGACGAATGGATAAGGAAGATGTGGTCCATATACACTATGGAGTATTATGCCTCCATCAGAAAGGATGAATCTCCAACTTTTGTAGCAACATGGACGGGACTGGAAGAGATGATGCTGAGTGAAATAAGTCAAGCAGAGAGAGTCAATTATCATATGGTTTCACTTATTTGTGGAGCATAACAAATAGCATGGAGGACAAGGGGAGTTAGAGAGGAGAAGGGAGTTGAGGGAAATTGGAAGGGGAGGTGAACCATGAGAGACTATGGACTCTGAAAAACAATCTGAGGGTTTTGAAGGGGCGGGGGGTGGGAGGTTGGGGGATCCAGGTGGTGGATATTAGAGAGGGCACGGATTACATGGAGCACTGGGTGTGGTGCAATAACAATGAATACTGTTACGCTGAAAAGAAAAAAAAAAAAAAAGTGGTGGCCATTATTATCACCATTAATGTAATTATTATTATTTGATGAGAAATCAAAATTATAAATTTTCCATTTCCTTCTCTTACTTGAAGTAATAAACCTCAGTGACAGAAATATCTAGATATTGATGCACAGATTTTCATTTTTGGTTGACATGTCATGGAGCTAAAATCCATTTGGTTAGATTTTGTTGAATATGTAAAGTAATTAACTACGATCAGATTTTATTAAGAGCTAAAAAATCCAATAAAAAGCTGAATACAAGAAATACAAATACCAAGAAATAAGATAATATAGCCCACTCATTCCAGTTTAAAAATTTCTTATTTCTTAAAGATTCAATTCACCATTTAAAAGATCCCTCAAAATCCTATATCAAAAGAGCAAACATCAGGGTCACAGTGGCTAAGCTTTGATTTCTATGGTAATCTATAGTGTAAAGATACTGGCTTTGTTTCATAGGAGTCTGGTCATATTTCCAAGTGAGATTACATGTTTTCTCTACAAGTGAAAAAATAATACACACACACACACACACACACACACACACACAGAGCAAACAAACAAAAAAAACCCAAAACAAATAAACAAAAGAACCCCACAAAAGAGCAACAACAAAACCCCCCAAAACCCAAAAACTGAAACAAAACAAAAATTGAGTTTCTGGTACTATGTGTACTCAAACTCTTGCTTTTATTAGAAGTTTCCCTCTTTTATTCTTTACAGGATTCAGATGATAATAAAAATACTCACCAGTATTTTTTTTCTAGTACTTTTTCATGAAAAATATAATATGTACGTTTTGGGATTTATACCAACAGACTATGTTTGTAGTTTTAGAATGTGTAATGTGGTCACATCCGTTTATCATAAGAGGTAGAGATTCCTTTGAGATTCCTTTCTTGGAAGACCCCATATAGTCAGCATTCATTCAGTACAAAAATGCTCAACATTTATGTATATTTTCTTGTTTTCTTTTCCATTGACTATGGCTAAGTAAATCTGTCATGATAATGTTTCAGTCATTCCACTACCTTCTATTTTCATATTAAAAATCAGTATTCACTCCTCTCTTTTATCTCTAAACACAGATCCTATTATTTTTCTTTCTTCCCAACTCTTTACTTACAAAATCAGCACTTTTTTTCACATACACTTCTATTATATTGTGCAAAATGCCTATAGCCAGGATAAGGTAAATTGGTAGCATTAACAAAACATTCCTCAGTGTGCTCTGTGAGGATTGCATTATTGGTACAGTTGTATGATTTCTCAACTTGGTCTATATCCCACAGAGCTCCCACTGACATCTGAGAATGTTCAACGTTCACACTTGCTCTGTGCTCTCTGTGCTCTGCTTCATTTTTCTTCTAGATGTAGGTCAACATCGTACCAAAGCTCTATGGCAATTGAGTGTTTTGAAGTCATTTTATTTCTGCAGTATTTCTTGTGGAATCTTTGTATATGCAGGCACTCACCAAGAAATAGAATTCTTTTTTCTTTTTTTTTTTTGTCTTTTTCATACCATGTCAATAAGGGATCTAACTAAGGCAGAAAACATCTGACTTTGGTCCATGTAGGTGTGGTAAGAGCTTTTCATGCTGGTTTTCTAGATAATGGATACCTTAAATACAAGTGCTGGTGACTTGCCTTAAATTTTATGTGTGCCTATTTATTTATTTATTTATTTTTAAGTAAGCTTTACGCCTGACTTGGGGTTTAACCTCACAACCCCGAGGTCAAGAGTCACATGCTCTACTGACTGAGCCAGCCGGGGGTCCCGCTGTAGGTTGTAAATGTGAATTATTGAATCGACAATGTATAGCTTAAAGTCAAGTACTTAAAGAGTTTTAATACATATTATTTGAGGTTGAACCGCATCATATTTATGAAAAAAGCAACAAAAGGACCAATTCTGGAAAATTGTAGCCTTCACCCTCCATTCTCAGGATGAGATCATGAGTTTAGGGGGAAGCTGTTCTTCAAGAGGAAAATGAATAGAGAAGCTGGAATGCTTGAAATGGAATGTTTCCCCCACCAGCCCCATTCACTAAGGTGTTTAAAAAGCCTGTATAATGGTGGGTAATTTGGTCATAAGATGATTCTTAGGATATTAAAAAAAAAAGATTTTTTTAATTGACTGCATGTAGGAGAAACACATGCATAAGTATTTCCATTTTTTTTTTTTAAAGATTTTATTTATTTATTTGACAGAGAGAGAGAGCACAAGCAGGGGGAGTGAGAGAGGGAGAAGCAGACTCCCTGCTGAGCAGGGAGGCTGGTGCGGGGCTCCATCCCAGGACGCCAGGACCATGACTTGAGCTGAAGGCAGATGCTTAGCCGACGGAGCCACACAGGAAACTCGAATTTGTGCTTTTGAAGCATGTAAGGAACAAAGCATTTAGTTGTTTTTAGTAAACTAAAGTTAAAGTTAAAACCGGTGACCTAAATAAACGTCAGGATTCGATAATTACTTAGAGTACTTTACCCAAAAAGCAATTGTGGCGTCATACTCTCCAGGTTCAAATCCTAACTCAGATGTTTTCCTGGTTGTTTAACCTGAAGCCAGTTATTAATATCCGTCTCCATTTCCTTATCAGTGAAATAGGAGTAATAAAAACACTTGCCTGAGAAGACTTTGTTAGAACTAGAGGATAAAATATTTGAACCTAGTATCTAGTTCAGCAGGAGTTGCCCAACAGATAGGAACTGTGAAGTCCTGGGGTAAAGACAGATGAATTTCATCACAATAAAGGAGCTGAGTTCTTGGGACAGAATCACTGTAAGAGGTAAAGTTTTACATGTTCGAGCTGGCAGGGTTTTGTTTTGTTTTGTATCTCACAATGGGCGAGATATAAGTGCAATCAGTTCGTACCTGGATTTCTTCTGCAGAGTCTTAGTCAACACAAAGGCTTCGCTATTCCTTGTCTACAACCCGAGTGCCTGGCTTGTTGGACACATCGCCATTTAAGTTAATCATGATTTTAATCTTAAAATTATCTTCAGGAACGTTCCATTTATTCTTAGTCAATCATAGGAAATCCTACCGTCCTGATTTTATAAACCTACCTTATTTCCTCAGTAAGAAACATGCAGATAAAATTTTGTTATTCCCAGTCCATTTAAATGTACTGCTTCAAAACCTCATTCTCTTGGTCAGGTAACCAGATGGGAGACTGACATTTGCTAATGCAGTGGAATGATGTGATGTTTAACTAGTCCATCAGGCTGACATAGGATTGGATAAGGCCCGGTTATTTGAACAGCTGATAGATGACCACAATAAACTTTGCTTCAATGATTGTACCTCCATATGCGATGCACTAGGGAGAGATGCTGTCCATCAAGGTATTCTGGACCACATTTCAGCATGACCCCTTTGATGGGCTCTTTAACCCTTTTCAGATACAGCGTTCCATGTGCGTATGACAGCGTACCAAACATCCTTGTCAAAATAGCACTGGTTTTTAATTTTTTATGTAGTAATAAATATTTTAACAGCTAAGATTTTTTCTCCCTTCTCCCATTCTCCAGAGCATGTGTCTCTCATGCATTGTCATATTTTTAACAAAGGTGTAAAAGACTGAAATCTGCATACATTTTGCATGATGATAAAGATATTTTCATGGGTCTTTTTCTAATAACTACTACATTTCACAGTTATAAAAACACTTACAGATTGAGTAACGCTCAAGGAGTGGGGTGATGTGGGATGTGGAAGGTTCCCTAGAGTTCCTTTCATAGTTCAATTACTATTGATGTCTTAAAAAGTAGAAAGGAGAAAAGGGGAGGATGGTGCTGTTCTGACTCCCATGGATATCTGTGAAAGTTCTCCTTTGTTATTTTCTATCGCTATTGCTTGGGAGGGGAAAGAAAGGGAAATTTAATAATTTGGTAAGGAATTCTCTTACCTAAATCTCCACCCACCTCTTCAACATAAAAAGCAAAAATCAAGAATAAAATGTGGGAAATAGATATATTTGGAATTACTAGACACAGTAGGGTGGATGATTCTACGTCCCATTATTCAATTCAAAAATAAGTCCTTTGTTATAAACCTTTATACTGTGAATACTTGTATAAACCTTTATACTGTGAATTTGTTGTGTATAAGACTCTGGTGACTATGGAGTCTGTATCCTTTGTGGAAAACAGGTATGGTTTTAATGAAATGAATTAATAATAATAATAATATCAGAGCACATAAGTCTATTGGTGGTTAATATAAAGTTTCATGTTTATGTATGTAAGAGATGATACAAGATGAAGACATCTTTTTTGAGGCAGCCAATAATGACATCAAATAGAGAAATATAGGTAACAAATTATAAATGTTAAGAATTATTCATTTTAATGGAAATACTGTAGTTCATAAAATACAAAATACAGGTTCAACCAGTTCTTCCTAAATCTTTGTTAACTAATTCTTATTGACTATGGCAACATTTTCATTTCCATCTTGGTTGGACCTATATCCTTGGCCGAGCTCAGTAGGGGAGACTTGCTATTCCCATTTAAAGTTTGAAAGGCTGACAAACCAAAATATTGCGAGTTTTCAGAAATTTGAGTGTTTATATTCACTTAAGATCCTGTGAGTACAAGCTGGTGCCACCAATTATTTGGGCTCTGGTAGGCTTTCACATTTGGTGGTAATTCATCACCCCGAATTCTCTGAATTGGTTATAGCCTTCTGCCCTTGCCCACATTCTCTGCCTAAAGAATGAAGATACTGTGAGGACAGTGCCTGGGATTTCAGCTGCTGCACAAAAATTATTTACTAGAAACGTTCTATGGAGGAGAGAAGAGTGGTTAGGAAGGTACAATGCAGATTTAAGCTACAACTGAGCTTAGCTTGGAGAAGATCGCATCACTGAGAAGGGGGATAATTATCAAAGATGGCACCTTGTTTTTGATATCAATTTTTTTTGTAAACAAAATTAAACTTTTTAGTGATAAAATTGAGAATCTAAGTGCCCATAGTTTGTATTAGTATAATAAGTGCCCACAGTTTATATTAGTGTATTAATATGGTTTCCTTTCTTATCACAGAATATTTCTATCTTTGCCCTTTAAAAACATGTTGGAGCTACTCTTCTGCCTTTAGATATTCCCTTCTGTACCTCAAACTCCTCTAATTCGAATCTGGGTGGTTAAGGTTTTCAGACTGCTTCTGTCCTCTGATATTTCCCTGTCTTTTAATCCTCAAATAAAAATGTCTGAGTAACCATTTCACATAGAGCGGACAACCCAATGTCTTCCTTTTGCACATTCATCCTCTTTTATCCTATGCTGGACACTCTCTGTTTCTTTGTTTGAAAGGTCACTAATGCAATATATTTACAGATACTTTGGTATTATGGAAAAAATATTGTACCAAATCAAAGTAGTATCACAGGTAACTACTTAATATTAATGTGTGATGCCAGGTTCCTCTAACTCACGATGCTCTGTTACGGATTAGCCATGTTCCCTTAATGGCTCAACATGCTGGTTTCTTCTTGAACTTGACTCTCAGTCTCTCTCAACTCTTCCAATCTCTCCTTCTTCTCAAGCCCATGACTCCTCTTTCCAGAGTTGTCCTAGGAAACAATATCGTCCTACCTCCTTTTGCAGAACAATTTTGTTCTTTTACCCATCTAGCCTATACCTCGGAGGCTCCTTTTCTAAACCAAATACTGAATCATCTAACTGTTTTCCCAAAACCAATAGAAATCTATTTGTCCCTCCCTCCTCTAGCCAATAACTTGTTTCTTTTCCCATAGGTACTTCTCCTGGTAACAAACATAATACCTGCTGTATGATGTTATGTCCTGGACTTTTCCTTTTCCTGGTCTTCAGGCCCTGGGGCAGCTCCCATCTCCTCTTGCTACCTACTGCCACCTACTGACTAGCTATGGAATAAGGTAGAGTCGCCTCTACCTTTAGAGGACATGGAAGGAAGTAGGTCCTTGCCTTTGCAAGTTTCTTTGTATCCTGCAGACAGGAACTGACAAATATAACGAATAAGAAAAAAAAAATTACTAATGACAACTGCTATCTTTCTGAAGAAATCATAAAAATATTCTGTTGATCAAATAAAGCCAGGACTATTGGCCACTGTGGTAAAAGGTATCAACACTTCATCTTTGTAATATCTCAGAGTGGGAGCACAAGGGCGGATATATGTTAGGTGCTGAGGTCTAGTTTAAGTCAAGTCTTTTAGTGCTGGAACTTGATTGGGATGAGCAGCTTTTGTGATATAAGAGTTTAAGGTTGATGGAGAGAATGGGAATATTTGAAACATGTCTTACTGAGTAAACATTCACTCGATAAGTGAAGGGTTTGCCCATATGAGCAAGCTATTATTCTGACAGAAGACAAGAGGTAGAATCTATCCTGTAAATAAATGCATTGTCTTAAACAATTCTTAAAACAATTGTATTTGCAACTTGATCTTCCTGGCAAAAATTTTCAGGAATACCAAAGTCGTGTTAATATAGACAGTCTCAGATCTTGATCTAGTAAACTATGTTGTCAAAGGCAAGTTGTTCGTACTAACTCCTGTTAGTTAGTATGACAGAGACTCTGTATCTACAGAGCCTGGAAGTAGACCTTCCCTGACCATGTAAGATCCTACCTCATTTCTCCATTATCATTCATTCATTCATTCATGTGAGTGAATGAATGAATGAATAAATGGATCAGTGAACACGCATATTGTTGAAACTTAGAAAATGTGTGTATGGGTGTGTTTTAAGTTTTCATTTAAATCAAAGTTCACCGTAAACAGTATCTTTCATATAATCATGAAGACACATTCCCATTGCCAATCTTGGAGGGGAAAAGTAGAGATAATTTCAGATCTCAATTGAATCTTGGTCTTCATCTCTGAGAAATTCCAAGCATGCAGGACTTTGAATACTTTATTTCATTAGAACAATACTTCCTCTTGAGGAAATTTCCTCAGACCCTTAGTCTCTCTCTATCTGAACTTCATTCCATCTCAGCATAGCACAAGACTTACCCTATCCCTGCATTCTCCCTAGTGGGATAGCCGTGAAAGCAGAGGGGTGGGAAATAAGGTAGATGCTATGGAGACCTCACGATAGGGGTAAGCAAATGGGCGTGGGGTAGCTGCCCTTTTAACCACTATGACAAAGAGAACCATTCCTGGATTAAATACAATCTTTGAGTTTTCCAGGTAAAAAAACCCTCCCCTTTTTTAACTTACAAATATCAGTAAGTTTTCTTTGTGCTCCTAGATAATTTTAATGATTTCCATTAAAAAGCCTACAGACGCTTCAAGCAGCAAAGCAGCATCTTTTTTTTTTTTTGCACTCTACATTTACTGTAGGTGTAAAAATGATCAATACAAATCTTTATACATTTTTCTTTAGTATCTGTCTCATAAAAGATTTTGTAAGAGGTATAAGGTTTTTTGTATTACTCATAAAAAAATACACTAAGACACATTATAAAGGTCCTTTATGTCCAAGAAAATTGTCACCTAAGTTTAAAATATTTTAATGATGGACACTAAGGAAAAATCTGTCCATTTATCTCTCTATAGATTGTATTCAGAGACACCTTCCCCCCCGCCATCATATAGCTGTGGATTCCTATGACAAGGCTTCTTCACTCATAATCCCGTCTATGAAAGCATAGCTATTTCCAGGTTCTCTCCACTAGGGTTAACATTTAATACATGCACAAGTTATTGCTGGTAAAAAAAAAAAAAACAAACAAACAACGACAACAACAAAAAACATATTATGGTGTGAAGGACAAAATACACCAGCCAATTTAGGAGGTGCATTTTTAAACATATTTATTTATTTATTTGAGAGAGAGAGAGAGCACACAGGCAGGAGGGGGAGAGCAAGAGGGAGAGTGAGGGAGAAAGAATCTCAGACAGACTCCACACTGAGAGTGGAGCCCGACACAGGATTCGGTCTCACAACACTGAGATCAACCTGGGCCAAAACCAAGAGTTGGGCGCTCCGCCAACTGTACCATGCAGGCACCCCAAGGAGATGGTTTTATTTAGGTTATTACATTAGGAAGGATACTCATTAATGAGAAATATTTCAAAGAAGATAGAGAAGGAAGTGGGTCTTCTCTGAGTCCCTGAGGAACAATGAAGGTGGGTCTTGGAAGATGTGAGGCAAGGGAGGTCCTTTGCCCTTAGCCGTTGCTTGGAACACAGAAGATTGAGGATTTTGAAGAACAAAATAGTGAAAAGACTTTTTTTTAAAGATTTTATTCATTTATTTGACAGAGAGAGAGAGATCACAAGTAGGCAGAGAGGCAGGCAGAGAGAGAAGGGGGAAGCAGGCTCCCCGCTGAGCAGAGAGCCTGATGCAGGGCTCGATCTCAGGACCCTGAGACCATGACCTGAGCTGAAGGCAGAGGTTTAACACACTGAGCCACCCAGGTGCCCCGTGAAAAGATTTCTTAACCAAAGCTATTTTCTGGGAGCACAGACCCAGGGTCAAGTTCTATATTATCCATGGAAATATAAATCAACTTACTAATGAGCATCCTCTTTCATACCTTTGTAGGCCAAGATGAAGAGCAGACATGAGAATCGTGCTTTGTTAGGCTTACGTAGTTTGACTGTACCGATTTCTTATAAACTAGCTTTTTATCTTCATAGGGATTTCTGAAAGAAGAATTCATTTTGTTGTGTTTCTTGGGCCATCAACTAGCATTACGATATTCTTTAGTGATAAGTGATAATTAGGATTAACATTGAGAATAGGCTTTCAGTTGGTCCCCAGCCCTGTGGTTCCTAACTGCTATTGCATAATCTCCTTAACTTACTGGCTGTGCCCAGGTGGCTGCATTTGCTTTCTTCTTCATCTTCTATTTTATTGAGGCAACTGTATTTTGTGGAGTAAGTGGCATTATTTGCATCCCAGCCTAGACAGGCTTTTTTGCTTTTTTTTTTTTGAGTAACACTTGTATGGAGAAATTCACTCATTGTTTATCTTTACACCCCCATCCCTCTGATACTATCATGACATGGATGGATATATCTTGATTCTAAGGAGTTAGTTTTTATGGTTTATGTCAGTACACTAAAATGCCAATATAGTCAAGGTGCTTTCCAGTTATCAAACTTAATAATTGTTAGTTTCCTGCCATCAAATCATTTTTGCCCAGGGCTAGGTATCATCATCTTATAGATATTATTCTTAAGATACTCATATGTCATGTCTTTTCATACCTCCTTATTTCTGAGAGAACAAATTCTCCTTTCTCCACACCTAAGAAATTTTTCCCAGTGTTAATAACCACATATATATGTTTGATTGCCAGGTTTCAGATATCTGGTTTTACCATCAAGAATTCCTACCATTCACAGGGGCACCTGGGTGGCTCAGCGGGTTAAAGCCTCTGCCTTTGGCCCAGGTCATGATCCCAGGGTCCTGGGATCGAGCCCCACATCGGGCTCTCTGCTCAGCAGGGAACCTGCTTCCCTTCCTCTCTCTCTGCCTGCCTCTTTGCCTACTTGTGATCTCTGTCTGTCAAATAAATAAAATCTTAAAAAAAAAAAAAAAGAATTCCTACCATTCAAAAAGATTTTTGTTATCCAGACAAGTAATTGATACTGTGTTGGGATTTCACTTATAAATTTAAAAGATACATTTTTTTGAAGATTTTATTTATTTTAGAAAGACAAAGAAAGAGAGAGAGAGTAAGGAGAGGAGCAGAAGTAGAGGGATAAGCAGATTCTGTGCTGAGCATGGAGTCCGACATGGGGCTTAGTCTCAGGACCCTGAGATCATGAACTGAGACAATTTTTCATCCATGTCCTGAATATAAAATCATGTTTCTGAAAGAAAAAAAAAGGGGAGGGGGGACTCCTTTTACAAGTGCTCTGAAAAAGTTGCAAGTAATTACATTTAATCAAATGAATGATATTGATAGAAAGTGTATATGTTTTGAAAGATCTATGGTTGGCTAGAAAAATCCATATATCTTAAGTTTATTAATTTTTATTTGTGCATGGCACATTTTCAGATTAATTCTAGAAATTAAGATCTGATTATAATTTTATTTGAAGATAAGAAATAAAAGTTATTTCCTACAATATACAAGTAGATGGTCTCTGGTAATAAAAATACATTTTTTATTCACAATTATTTCATAAATACCTTAATAATAAGTGAAGCTTACTTTGAAGATATTGAAATTCCATTATTTACTGTTAAAAATAAAATTAACTCTGAGTTAAAACTGATATTCTGCATTTTGGGACAAATTTGATGATTTCTAGGAGGATTCAAAATCTCCATCCATTCATAAGTCCATATCAAATGAAGGAGAATGATATTCTTAAAGTGAGCAGGGATAGTTATTGTTGCAAAATAAAGGGCGGTATATTTCACTGACATACGGGTAACTTATTTGGGGGGAATGACAAGTTATTTCGAGAAGTTCACCTCCAAAAACTAAATGAGTCCCAAACCAGAACCAAACTGAAATGTTTGCAGAAAGAGATAACCAAAGTGCAATTTTTAAATCTCTAATCCTTTAACTGCCTTTTATTCTTAGAAAGGTATACACATCTACTCTTCATCATAAGTGATGCAGAGTGATCATCATCATTTTTACAATAGTCATTGTGTGCCCCATTAAAATAACCCCAATAAAATACTATAATAATCATCTTTATGACTGCCTTTTTAAAAGATTTTTATTTATTTAAGAGAGAGAGAGAGTACAAGCAGGGAGAGAGACAGAGGATTAGGGAGAAGTAGGCTTCCCACTGAGCAGGGAGCCTGATGCGGAGCTCATTTCCAGGACCCTGGGATCATGACCTGAGCAGAAGACAGCCACTTAACCAACTGAGCCACCCAGGCACCCCATATCTGCCTTTTTTAAAGCTCAGTTTTCTTTTATATTTTACTTAAGTTCTTACCTATGTAACTTGATTTTTAATTTTTCATTATAGCTATATAATGATACAATCTGGATACAATCTATGAAGTTAAAAAATAATAATAGTAATAAACACGTGTGCCTATAGTACCTCTTAAGAAGTATAACTTAATCCATAAAATTTGGAGCTTTTTGTGTGTTTCTTCTTGATTTCAGAGAGGAGGATATAAAATGATATTGCATTGTGGATTTATTTTTCAAATCCTTGATTATAATTAAATTGAGCATCTTAATATATATTGGCCATTTTTTTTTCATCTTCTGTAAAAGAATGACTTACTTTGTTCCTTTCTCTATTTTCTTTGAAAAAATTCTTAATTGGAGTTCTTTTTGTATTGTGGTTATTAATCCTGCATCAGTAAGTTTTCTCAGAGTATTTTCTTCTAGTGATTACCTTTAGTTACTTTATGATGTCTATTGATGAATAATAGTTATTAATTTAAATTTATCATACTTTTCCTCTATGGTTAGTAATACAAAAGAACTGCTAGAGAAATATTAAATTTTGTATTTTGTTGAAGTAGTTCTTTTCTAAAATCATGAAGATAAACTTCTTTATTTTCTTCTTTTAAAGTTTTGCCTGGTGTATTTAAGTGCTTACACAATCTAGAATTACCCCTAGGATAAGTTGTGAAGAATCAGTTTTAATTTTTCTTCTTTTTTTGAAATGGAAATTGCCAAAACAAATTCAAATGGTCTATACTTCTCAAACTCTTCTTCAGTGGTAGCTGTCTTACATCAAACTACTACAATGCAGTAGAATATAAGCAAAAGCCTTTCCTTATTTCGTTCATGGACTTATTTCAATCACCCACAACTATCCCTGACACAAATAAACAAATTCAACATATGTTGAATGAATATATTTGGCTGTGTTTCTAAAATCTATTTAGCAATTCATACATTTTCAGATTTTGTTTTTCTATTTAACCAGTCCTTAAACTTTTGGACATAAAGCTGTATAAAGTATTAACTTATTATATTTTTAAAATCACTCCAGTATTTAATTAAAAAAAACAACAATTGTACATTCCTATTTCCAATAGTGTTTGTCTATTTCCTTTTTTCTTTTTTTGAATCAGGCTTGCCTTAGGTTTTTCAGTTCTATGAAACTCTTCAACAAAAGAGTTGTTTTGACAAACAAAAACCAAGGTTTGGCTTTCTTGAATCATCTATTCAATTTTTATTTTCTTTCTCATTTTTTTCTCATATAATAATATTTCTTTTGGGGCACCTGGGTGGCTCAGTGGGTTAAGCCTCTGCCTTCGACTCAGGTCATGATCTCAGGGTCCTGGGATCAAGGCCCGCATCAGGCTCTCTGCTCAGCAGGGAGCCTGCTCCCTGCCCCCACCACCTGCTGCTCTGCCTACTTGTGATCTCTCTCTCTCTGTCAAAACAAAACAAAACAAAACAAAAAAAACTCTCTGCTTTATGTGAGTTTTATTCTTTTATTTTTGAACCCCCTAGTTTGGATACCTAGTTTATTAATTTTCAGCTTTCCCTCTTTCCCAATATAATTATTTTAATACAGCGAATTTCTCTTTACATACTCCTTTAATTTAGATCCCACAAGTTTTAATTTTTGCTGATCATTGTAACCGATATCTACATAACTTTGTGGTTTTCCCCTTTATACCTATGAGTCTGTCCTCAATTGTTTTTTGTTTTGTTTTGTTTTAATCTTTGTAAATTATTGATATTTTTTTTCTTAACTGAGTTGTAGTCATTCAGTGTAGTCTGTACAGCTTAAACTTTGAAATTTGTAGATTCTTACTTTATGGTTAAGGACAGTGTTTATTGAAGGAGCATATTTTTTTTTTAAGATTTTTTTTTTTTTTTTGACAGACAGATCACAAGTAGGCAGAGAGGCAGGCAGAGAGAGAGAGAGGAGGAGGAGGCAGGCTCCCTGCTGAGCAGGGAGCCCGATGCGGGACTCAATCCCAGGACCCTGAGATCATGACCTGAGCCGAAGGCAGAGGCTTTAACCACTGAGCCACCCAGGCGCCCCGAGCATATTTTTTTTTAAATCCTTATCGTGTCCTAAAAAATTCTTATTATTACATTTTATAAAATGCAATAAATTGATAAATAAGCAACTACAAAAATAAAATTTTAAAGGGCATACAAGATGTAAACCTACATCTTACTATTCATTTCAACAAACAGAAATTTATATTGCAATAAATATAATCAGAACAAAAAAAATGGAGGGGAAAGGAAGGTATTGTAAAAAGGAAGTATACTCAATAATATTCTACATATAGATGATTAATATAAAGAATTGCTGCTAAACTAAACTCTGTTCTGGTATTATAACAAAACTAAAACTTATGAAGAAAAGAGCAACTTCCCATTTTAAATACCCAATGATAGCCTTTGAAGAAGTACCATGTCTATAAATACTTAAAGCTTTTAATGTAATGAATAAGCCTGTTTTTTGCCTATACATGTATTTAATCTAGGTTGGATTCGTCACCACCACACTCTTAGGTGATGACATATAGCTAACCTGTTGATATATTTTGTTTTAAAAATATTCACACTGGGGGCGCCTGGGTGGCTCAGTGGGTTAAGCCACTGCCTTCGGCTCAGGTCATGATCTCAGGGTCCTGGGATCGAGTCCCACATCGGGCTCTCTGCTCAGCAGGGAGCCTGCTTCCCTCTCTCTCTCTCTCTCTCTCTGCCTGCCTTTCTGTCTACTTGTGATCTCTGTCTGTCAAATAAATAAATAAAATCTTTAAAAAAAAAAAAGAATATTCTTACTGGAGTGTATCAGTTATGTACTGATGCACAATAAATTACTCCAAAACTTAGTGGCTTAAATAATGAACATTGATTACTTGACAGTTTCTGTGGGTTAGGAATTTGAGAGCAGCTTAGCTAGGTGGTTCTGGCTTAGGATCTCTAATTACGTGGTCGAAGTGTTGACTAGAGCTGCATTCTCTAAAGGCTTGAGCAGGACTGGGATCCTCTTCTGAAATGGTTCACTCACATGATTACTGACAATAGAACTCAGTTCCGCATTGTGTGGTCCTCTCCATAGGCTTGCTTGATTGTTTTCCTGGAACAAATGGTCCAAGACAGAGAGCAAACAAGAAATCTTAATGTATTTTATGACCTAGTCTCAGAAGTCTTACCACTACCATTTCTGCCATATTCTGTTAGAAGCAAATCACTGAGCCCAATCCAAAAGAGATGGGATTAAGTTCTTGCTGATTATTTTTCAATAAAATAAACATACTAAATCTAAACAAGTCAAAAAAAAAATCCTACCTCTTGAAAATCGGTTTATGAAAGGATTTGTGGACATATCCTCAACTTACTATAAAGAAACACGTCAAAATAATATGTTTGCAGGAAAGCAAGAAGAGATTTCAGGATCAGGGTCTTCATTTTTAGCTGCTATCTAAAATGATCCAAGTGATGCTTTATTTTTAAATTTTATTTTGAATGTACTATCAGTAGCCAATTCCAACAATTTATCTTGTAAAATTATAGGTAAATTTTAATAATCTTTTGATGAAGGATATTGATTCTATATTCATACATTTTATTTGCACATGTTCTTTTGTTAGAAAATAATGTTGGAAGATAACATTAAAACATTCTATCAAATTCATACAAAGTTTGCCGATAGGCTTTTGTGTATGTACAGTATTGGCACACCTACTTCATAAGTAGTTGTGAAATTATGGTATATATCATAATCTATAGAAACTTACTTTAAGGCTAAATTTTATTTTTGCACTTTGATCATGCACACATATGATCATGAGAATGTATGTGGCATGCTTTCTGTGCATGTAGGTAAATGCCAAAGACAACAGGCAGAATAGCATGTCTGCTGCCCAATTCTTACCTTTATAGTGTTGGGGCCAGACTTGATTCGTTATCTTGCACAAACTCTAAGTTTAATATGTATTTTGCGTATTCTGTAATACCTTCGTCATATCCTAACAGTTCAATAAGTGTTATTTATGGATAATTTCCATATTGTCACATAAGATAATATTTTCAAACGTAATGGGTGGTCTTTACAGAATTCACAGATTTTAACTACGTAAGTACACTTTTTAGTAGAACTGATTTTTTTAATTTTATTTTTTATAAACATATAATATAGAGCTGATTTTTAATTATAAAAAAATCTAGATGAGGAAGCAATATATTATTTGACATTTGGTGTAAATTCTTCATCTGTGTAACTGTTATTACAGCTGCAACATCAAAATATCTCTATGATACAGAGAGTCCAAATCACATTTGCACACGGACCTTGTTCTTCCATGTCAAATGGGGTCAAATTACTATAAAACTTTCTAAGAGCTTGCTATTAGTTTTTAGACATAACTTTGTTAAGGGCTGTTAACAGGCATTCATGAATCAGTGTTGTCTGTGGACCGTAATCTGAATAACACTGACTCCCAATATGGCCTTTTAAAAAAATGTCCCTGTGTAAATATTCTCCTTGTTGGATGCAGATTTAGTTCTACATTTATCCATTTGATTAAACTTACTGTTATCCAAAACAAAAACAAAAACCAACAAAAAACCCAACTTATTGTTATCTAAATCTTTTCTACCTTTATTGATTTCTGATTTATCAATTTATAAATTTTTGAGAATTATGTTTTCTACTATGGTGGTAGATTTGTCCATTTTTTGCTTTACATATTTTGATGCTATATGTGTATTTTTAAAGAAGTACAGTATAATGATTAAGAATATGGGTTCTGGGGGCGCCTGGGTGGCTCAGTGGGTTAAAGCCTCTGCCTTTGGCTCAGGTCATGATCCCAGGGTCCTGGGATCGAGCCCCGCATCGGGCTGTCTGCTCGGCAGGGAGCCTGCTTCCTCCTCCCTCTCTCTCTGCCTGCCTCTCTGCCTACTTGTGATCTCTTTCTGTCAAATAAATAAAATCTTAAAAAAAAAAAAAGAATTTGGGTTCTGTAATTAGGCTACTTTGATCAGAATGTCAGCTGCCTGACTATTGGATAAGTGTTTAAACATAGAAATTAAAGTTTCTTTACCATATCTACCTCATAGTTGGGTGGTTGCTGAAAAGTTAATGAGATAAAGTAGGTAAAGTGCTTGAGTGGTAGGTTTATAGTAAGCTCTTAATAAATATTAACTAATGCAATCATTTTTATCTCCTAAAGCTGTCAATCCAATATATATTCATTAAGTACATATTGAGTAAATATTAAACAAATGTCAAGAGCTAACCAAATTATTGCAAGTTGTTTAATATTTCATGCAGAAATATCAGAAAACAATTAGAGAAATAGAACAGAGAAATCAGCCACAGATTAGAACTCCAGTTCCAAACCTAGCTCTTTGGGTCCTCCTACCATTTTTCCTAGCATTTCTAAGTTTCAAGGTCTGTGTTTATAGAATAAAGGCCAATAAAAACCCAGTTCTTCCATTTCATACCTTTAAAATTATATACACTATTGTCTTTAATGGCTTAAGTCATCAGTAATTTGTGTGGGAAATTGTTATCAATACCAATGGAAATCATAATTTTGGGTAGAGGCATGAGTGGGAAATGTGGTACCTTCTATGAGACACTAATTATGGGGCACCTGGGTGGCTCAGTTGGTTGAGCATCTGCTTTTGGCTTGGGTCATGCTCCCAGGTTCCTGGGATTAAGCCCCAGGCTCCTGGGATCAAGTCCCATGTAGTGCTCTCTGCCCAGTGGGGAGTCTGCTTCTCCCTCTTCTTCTGCCTTTCCCCTCAGCTTGTGCTCTCTCTTTCATTAATTCTCTCCCTCATTAAATATTTTTTTTAAAAGACACTAATTACATGACTAACATTCCCTATTTTTCTTGCCCTGAAAACTAGCATTGTAATCCAAAGGAGAAAGCTATGTGCCTCTAGAATAGCATGCCTACTGCTCAATTTTCGTCTCTTAAAATGTCGTGGTTTTTTTTTTTAAGATTTTATTTATTCATTTGAGAGGGAGGGAGAGAGAGAGAGCACAGAGGGAGAGTGGGTGGGAGATCACTTAGAGCCCTTTGCAGAGAGCCTGACCCAGGTCTCGATCCCAGGACTCTGGGATCAAAACCAAGCGGAAGGCAGACGCTCAAGGGACTGAGCCACCCAGGTGCCTCAGAATGTCATCTTTAATATAATTGTGTTCTTTGTATCCATGAGTCCTATAAACCAGAATCATTTTTCGATTTTAAAGCTCTCTGTTAGGAGACTTTTAGGATGCCAATAAAATGGTAATAGGAGAATTGAGTGGAAGTGTCCTTAGTGAAATGAACTTGGAAACAAGGGAGGCATAGAGGCAATTATGGCACTTAACACTCCCAGACATATTTGGGGTCGCCTTTACTGCAGGGGTCATGATTCAACTTCTCAAACAATTTGAAAAGAGATGTATTTAGTTATGGCTTTACTGGATGCTTTCTTGTTAGGTTAAGTATGCTTTAGGGGAATAGTGATTATAGGGGACATCCCCACCTCCAAATATGAGCAGTGTTTGTAGTACAGTTGAAATAGTGGAACACAGAATTCTCCATGGCATTTCTTACAAATTGTATCTCAAATGTCATATTCCTACAAAAACATGGTAACTAGTATTTAATGAATTATTGAATAGTGAATTATTTTCTTCAACTCATACACACTATATTGAAAATTATCTGGAAAGTAAAAATTACATTACTGTGGTCTGATTCCTCACAGATACTCTGTACGTATATATGTCTTTATGCTATCTTTTTTAGAATTTCTGTATTTTTCCAATCCTATATACTAGCTGATATGGCCATATACTTACCCCTCCCCCCAATAACTATTATTTTGATAGAAAAAGGAAATCTATCTCTAAAACATTGTATTCACTGAAAGCATGCTAGATACAGTTACAAGGAATTGTACTGATTTTTCTTAGCTCTCTAAGATGATCAAATTTTTGGTTTGCGAATCCCAAAAAAACACAGGTTATCACAGTGGACCAGTAGATAGGAACTGATTTTTTTTTTCATTTTTGGGTTTTTTTTTAATTTGTTTTAGATTTCCTTCTGATGATAAATTCATGACTGTTGTTGAATGTTTAGAAAACTATTCACTTGAAAATTAAAGTTGTTTATCATTACCCATACTTATTTAAAAACTGAAATTAGGACTAATATTTTATACATTTCCTTAAGTCTCTCCTTAGTTTTTAAAGTAAATTAAAAACTTACTGTGTGGGGTGCCTGGGTGGCTCAGTGGATTAAGCCTCTGCCTCCGGCTCGGGTCATGATCTCAGGGTCCTGGGATCGAGCCCCACATCGGGCTCTCCGCTCAGCGGGGAGCCTGCTTCCCCCTTTCTCTCTGCCTGCTGCTCTGTCTAGTCGTGATCTCTCTCTGCATCAAATAAAATAAAATCTTTAAAAAAAAAAAACTTACTGTGCATTTGTTTTAACTGTGTTTATAAAAACAAATACATGAACCAAATAAATTACCAAAACAATTCCCTAATAATTAGAGAATGCTTATACACTTGGTGCTAAAATTTAATTATCTAATTCTTTGTAACCATACAATCTACTAACTGTCTATATTGATTTTTAAACAAATAAACGTGTTCATGACCACGGCTCACATTTTATTTTATACACTGTTCTTCCTTTGCCAGACCATTTTTTTCCCCCTATTCTCACTAGAGACAGAGGCCAAAGTTGCTGTTTTATTGACAAGATTCTAGTTTTGGACCCTGCAATGATTCACTTGGGTGTGGAATTATTTCCCTTGAAAAGCAACAGGGGAGTGCTAAGATGGTAAAGTAATAATTACTTCCTTCAGCAGCAATAGTTTAGGGAAAAGCTCAAAGACATATGGGCTGAATATTTAGCAGACAGTGATAATGGTGAGGTCACAGATATGACTCTGTGGGATGCTAGCAAAGCAGTATTGCAGGGAAAATTGATTGAAATCTTTGCCCAAAAGAAAAGGGAAAGGCACTACAAACACCAGAGTTAGGGACTAAAATTAGGAGCCTCCAAAAGGAGCATATTAAGAAGGGTAAGGCTAAAACTAATTGATTTAGAAAATGCCAAGGGGAAACTTAATAGGATTCTAAATGAGAGGATGGAGTATGTAATAAGCTCAGTATGAGCAAGTTTTCTTCCCTTGGCAATAAAGCAGATACTATCTTGGCCTGCTAACTTATGGGAGAACACAGTTGAGACTAATTAGGGAAATTACGGGACAAAAAGTGGCCCCACTCTAACCCCAATGAAACAGGAACCAGCATTGTTCTTTATTATTCTCTCTCATAGATACATACACCATTAAAATCTATGTGCTATTTTAAATTTTTAGACTCAGTTGATGACCGTATGTAGTCGGCTCATTCAGTGGGCTGTTTATATGTCTGTAGGTTTGTGACATTTCAGTAACTTCTCGGTTAATACAGTGTGAAATTTGGGACTCGGTAAGGAAAGTAATGGGATACTGTCAAAAGGTCACTAGACCAGGTGGGACTCAAAACACCTCTGTTGAATCTTACACACCCCCTCCCTCAACTTGTTAAACCATTTTCCTAAGCTCCTATCTAAAAATTAAAGCTTCTGGCTCTTTGTTTGAATTTAACAAAACAGCTGTTACCTTTTTAAAAGGATAACAACTAAAGCAATACATATTGCAACAAAATGTCAAAGAGACTCTTTGTGCAAAGAGATGAGAAAAAACAAAGGAGAATATGATAACAAAATGACTAAATCTAATCTCATCAGATGATTCGCTGAGTGTCCTATGGTAACAAATGAGCTAAAATTGGTCAAGAGTGTGTCATATCAGGTGTTTTGTTGTTTTAAGAGAAATCTTCAAACGTCTCGAAACCAAATTGTGGATGAACAGACAAGGAGAGAACAGTACTGGGTAGCATATGTTTTTGTCATTTATTCTCTATGTGTATTCTAATAACATCACATATTCTGTTTGCCCATCTGAAAAATGAGGATAATGTTGACACTGAAGGATTGCCCTGATAACCAAATAAGAGACTTCTAGTCTCTAGTAAATGTTTGATGATATATATTTGTTTGGTGATTATGGTTATCGGTTAGTTTTTTTTTAGTAGTATGTATCTATTTTTAAAATGATCAAATTATATAAATAGAATAATTTAAGCTAATCATTTATTCTTTATTTATTCATTAATTTATTTATTCATGCAACAGTCAGTCACAGTATACTTCACTGATCGTCCAGAAATCACTTGTCTTTTTAGGACATTCGGTTAAATAAAAAAGTTACTAGGTTTTTGTATGTTACAGATTTTGAAAACAATATTATTTTCACATTTGTACCCAAACCACATTGTGGAGTAGGCAGGTATCTGAGAGGAAAATCAAAAAAGGAAAAAAAAAAAAAAGTTTAGAATAGAGATGCAGAATGGTTTAAAAAATGAAAGATCTTTTTACATTAAAATGTTACTATTACATTAGATACATGCATTTCTCTGTGTGTATACTTTAGAAAAGTATACAAGTCACTATCAATTAGCCGAGTATATAAAAATATCTCAGGGAATGACTACAATTCATCTAGTAAGTATTTGCTGTGTAGCCAAAATGTGCTAGATCCAAGGACAAGGTCTTGGAGGTATTCTAGTGAATACGATATGGAAAAGATGCCTCCAAAACTAGTAAGGGGACTTACGAGAAGTTTTAGAACAACATACTATGAGGCAGAGGTACCCCAGCAAAACTTCCAATGCAGATTCACCTGCCAGAGACATAACTAACTGAAACCTCATGACACAACAAGGACACAAGACGGAAGTTGATCAGCATGAGTGCCTTGCCAAAATGTGCTTTTTCTCTATTTTGTGGACTTTTTAAAAAAGATTTTATTTTTTTATTTGACAGAGAGAGATCACAAGTAGGCAGAGAAGCAGGCGGGTGGGGGGGGGGGGCAGGCTTCCCGCGGAGCAGAGAGCCCCATGCAGGCCTCAATCCCAGGACTCTGGGATAATGACCTGAGCCAAAGGCAGAGACTTAACCCACTGAGCCACCCAGGCGCCCCTATTTTGATTTTGCAGTTCTTCCAGGGTTGAAATTTAGAGTGATTCTGATTACAAATACCATTTCCTTCCCTCTGACTTTTTTTTTTCCCCAGTCCTAACTTTGATCAAGAGTAGTGAGCTATTTATTTATTTATTTATTTAGGGCCAGAAGCTGAATTTAATAATAAATGTAGTTGCTAAAATATCATGTTCATACTTCGTTTAGGTGTGGGAAAATGGTCAACCACTTCTCTATTGTAATCTGCAGAGAATTTTCATAAAAAGATCCTGTCACCCCAATTTGTTTTTTTGTGGTATGGCACGCTTTCATGCATTTACCCTGACCTCTGCGATGTCACTTAGATGTGCTGTTATTTTGTTTGTCTGAATTTCATACATTTTGCATAGCTTCCGTTGATATCACATTTTCATTTCTACACTATTGATAGAAATTTCCTGGGAAAATGGATTTTGGTTTATCTTGTTTGATTTTTAACTTGTCCATAATGTATTGTTCTCTACATAAATTTTCTTGGGAAAAGAATCCCAAAATGCATAATCCTTCAAAGAACTTGATTAACTATTATTATTATTAATTAGTTCATTTATTTATTGCGTTTCAAAGAATATATTTACCTTTCTTTGTCTTTTCAACTTAAAAGTATTACTTTGGCAATTTGACTTTAAAGTTTTTCCCAAGGTATGAAAAATCCATAGGATTTAATAGATTTTTTAAATGTAATTTTGTTTATTTTAACTGATGAAAAAAGAGGGAGAAACTACATGTTTATTTCTGTTTAGCTTGGTAAGATCAGATAGTAAATTTTGATGGTCTCTACTTAACTTAAAGAATTGATACTCAAATTGGTTTACCTTCAAGCTCTGTTATGTGTTTTCTATCTAATGAAGTAACCCCCAATTTTAGATCCTCAGATGGCTAAAAAAACCCACGTTTTTGTCAAGCAGGTTGAAAATAACCTGTTTTAAAAGTTTAAAAGTTCTTAAAAGTTTTAAAGTTTTTAAAGTTTTAAAAAACATTTAAAAGTTTTAAAGCAAGTAACAAAGTGAAGGGACTTAAATATGAAAGAAATGTTTTTGTTCATATATATGTAATATAATACATAATATATAACATATATGATATCACAAAAATTATTGTATATATCTTCAAAAATAAAAGCAAAAATATTAATCAATCTACTTACTTTGGAATTTCAAAACTTGAATGAAGGGGCGACTGGGTGGCTCAGTGGTTTAAGCTGCTGCCTTCGGCTCAGGTCATGATCTCAGGGTCCTGGGATCGAGTCCCTCATCGGGCTCTCTGCTCAGCAGGGAGCCTGCTTCCCTCCCTCTCTCTGCCTGCCTCTCTGTCTACTTGTGATCTCTCTCTGTCAAATAAATAAATAAAATCTTTAAAAAAAAAAAACTTGAATGAAGTTTACCGTCAGCAGGTTTTGTCTATGCGCCAAATTAAAATGCAATCCAACCAGTACTGAGTACCTAATATCAGTAAAACATGTTGTTTATTGGGAAATACCAAAAAACCTGAAAAAAGTTATGTTCTTATTACAATGTGTGGTTGAAGAGAATTCTTCTTTGTCACATATTTTTTTAGTGCCAGTCAAGACTATTGAAAAGACACAATCTAAATAGATTCTAAAGCATGAATTTACCCCCTAATGTCATTTACTCATGTTCTGCTTTTTTTCTTTTCACCACTGAACTAAATAGCCTTAAATGATCCACTGATTTTCTTTTCTTCTTCATAGATTCCATGTCTCTCTATATCTATCTCTATCTCTTTCCCTATCTCTATATTGATGTATCTATCTCTATCTCTATCTCTAATGTAAGCAGTTTCGCCAGATCTATCCCACTAAGGAGCTAGGATGAACTGAAAAGAATATGGATGCATTACATGGAAATATCTTCTTTGGTTGTTTGTGGCCATCTCATAAAAAAAAGAGAGATAATGGTGTCTTGAGACATCATGCAATGTGTTAGGCTTACCAGGTGAGCCGTAGAGATCGACCCTCACCTGTTAGGAATAGATAATTGAAATAGTAAGACAGGTAGAGAAGCTCACAACATATGCATACTTCAGAAAAATAATACTAGACTAAAATATGAACAGATATTAAATTTGGATGTAAGTGCTTTGTAAGATGATACAGCATATACAAATACAAGGAAATAAAGAGACCAAGGCTTTAATTCTTAAGAAAGAGCACACAGTAAGGGAGAGAACCTGATTGCTGTCCTCTGGTCTGTTTGGAAGGGCTTCATGACAAACGTGAAAGTTTACCTACTTAAATAATAGGAGGAAAAAATTACATATATATTTATGGAAAAATTATATATAATTATACATATATTTATAGAAAATTATATATGAAAACACTCCTTGGAAAAATACTATTTGATAATATGAACATTAAAGTTACCTGTAGGAATAGTCATTTTATGCAAAAATGTAGAACGGTCTGTAAAACTTTGTAAACAGAATCATTAACTTTCACTTTTTGGTTGTTTAACCATTTCTGCTAAGTAATAACTATGGTTGTCTCATTAAAAAGATTTTAGTTGGCTTTAACTTGAAAAATTGATGTTCTGCTCATAGAATGAAGGGAATTTGCAGAACTAAATTTTTTAAAAAGAGCACTTTAGATATTTTTATAGTCTCATGTCAGAATACTTTATAACTCTCATGAAATTTTCAAATATTTAAATTTTTTCAATGTAATATCTGTTTTTCAAAGCAGAAATTACATAGTATAATCTGATAAATTATTGTCATGTTGGTGTTATACCCTTGTATGTTTTGTCCTCATTGAATTTTTTTCACCCACTGAATACATTAGTTTGATGTGAGAAACACGAGATCAACAATTATAATTAATTTTGGAATTTTGTGTCTAGTTAGGTTGTTACTGTATCAATCACATGATGAAAAATGACAAATAATAAAAGCTTCATAAAAAAATCCCCCAAATATCAGAAAACTCTCCCATTGACTTTTGTCATACCAACAGACCGAATTAGAGGATTTTTAAAAAGTGACATATTATTAAACTTTGACCAAGGGAATTTTTCTTTCTTTAATGTTTTAATGTGGGAAACATAAAATCCAATTTACATCAGACCTTTAGATAATAGCATGTATTTAATACACGATTCTAACAAAGACTTTGGTGTCCTTTCTACAAAAAAGCACAACCATATATCAAAGAACCATCAACCACTGGGACAGATCTTTGTTTTAACTGATGTAGACAAAGGCTCACACATTCTTTGGGCAAAAAAGCAGGTGAAGATCAAAGAGCTTACAGGGGAGCTTCCAATATATAGGAATAAGCCCTCTATTTGTTCTATTTCAAGTAGTCTTTGAGTGATAGGTATAAGAACACTTTCTGGCAAAATACAGGTGTGAATTCTATAGGTTAAATTTTCGAGAACAAATGTTTATTATAATTAGATAAATGTCTATGTTTATTTTTCTAAAGCATTATGTAATTTTGTTAAACAGTATTTAACCAAGAATAGATTATTTATTCTTTCAGATAATAGATTATTTGAATCTCTCATAGATTTAACAGAATTTGTCTCATACCTATTGTGTGTGCTCTGGTTACAGCTCCGGTCTAGAATTTCCAACTTTCAGGCTGAGATGAGAAAATGAGTGGGAGGAGAATGTGTGAAGAATGTAGCTTACTATACATGCTCATTTCCTTTGGATTCCGTCTTCAAATGCAGTAAAGACTTGGAAATGGAGTTGAGTTAAAAATTTCCAGGTTGCAAGTTGAAAATTGTTTTCTCGAAGGAGCCCTGCCTCCTCCATTGTTATTTCTTCACTCGAGAGAAACTTGAGCTCCAGCCTTGCCGGCCCTAAACCATCCCTTTGTACTCCCTTCCAGTCAGCCATATAAAACTACTTGAAATCCGTCAACTCATTATATCTTCTTTCGTATCTGAGACTTCCTAGGCCTGGAGTAGCTAGCTCTCTCCTCCCACCAGAAGTGCAGAGGGAAAAGAGGGGAAAATCTTACTAAATGCATCCTGTTGTTAGAATGTCTGCTTAACTAGGTCTTGTAAAAGATCCTCAAAACCAAACAACCCTCCTATAGGCTCTTCTCTACAATTCTGATTTACGTCTGTTCTAGAATCATCTACAATTCTGATTTACCTCTGTTCTAGAATCACCTACATCAGACTTTCCTTTTTGCCTAGACTAGAGAAAAAAGTGGGATCAACAAAATGGGTTTTTGTACCCAGATTCACTCTAAACTTCATCTCTGAAAGAATTTTAATATCAGAGACCAGCAAGTTTAACAAAAGTATATTTTGGCCAAATGTTTGTGTTGATTAAGTACAAGTTTAGGGAATGGTTTCCATTAGGAGGTCTCAATCCTTCAATATGTTTCTAGGTGGGGAGTCAGTTCTGGAGGTTTGGCTGGGGTATCCCTCTCTCTCTCTCTCTAATGATATGTTGCTGTTAACTTCTCATGAGCTCACTAATTGGTTCTAGAGGTCTTATCTCCTTACCTCCCTTCTGTCTCCTCTGAATTGTTTGAAGCAAAGGTGTATTCACTGGCATGACTTCATCATTCAGAATATTTTCAAAATGCAGAATTAACTCTGGCAAGGTAGGTTTTGTGGAAAGAAAGAGGCGGGCCGTGAGAAGAGGCAAGGAAAAAGAAATCAAACAAGGAAATCATGGCAGTAATAGAGATGAAATAGAGGTCTCGAATAGCCTTGGTAGAAACACCCCACTGCATCTTTCTAAACTATGTAGGAAACATTCTGGGCGCCTAGGTAAATTACACAGCTGAAGGTACAATCTGAGGTTGCTGTTGGTATGTAGCTCCAGTTTCCTTTCTTGGACTATTCTGAAATGTTTTAGCTTGCTATCAACAGAAGTTTTGCAAACTGGGAAGGTTGTGCATGAAATTACGTAATTCTCAAACTAACGCAGTGTAGAAACAATTGGCATTGCCTCATTAATGGTGGATTGGATGCGCAAAATAGAGTTGTAATTTGTGCATCATCTGAACACTAAATGCAGCCTTAAAGCTGAGTAACCACCTTTCTTCTCCATGGAGTTTTAGAGAAAATTCCGTGGGCGTGTTTTGATCGCCAGTTAGAACTATGGGAGCATACAGAACTGGTAAAGTGGGCAGGAATATATCCATTACTCAGAGTTCTCTGTTTCTCCCTGACCCCTTTTAAGGCCACTTTCCAACTTACTATTTGAATCAGCAAAAACGTGCATATTTCTCTTGTCTATTTTGTGTGAGCAAAGAATAAGCAATTTCAGCAATCCTGTCATCGATGTGACATATCTAGGATACAGTTTTGTAGTACCCACATAGAGGTAATGATGGCGTAGTTTACAGTGTCCATTTAAAACAGGGATATTCATTAAATGTGTAGATTGCTTTAGGTAGCATAGACATTTTCACAATATTTATTCTTCCAATCCAGGAGCATGGAACATTTTTCCATTTCTTTGTGTCTTCCTCAATTTCTTTCATGAGTACTTTATAGTTTTCTGTGTATAGATTCTTAGTCTCTTTGGTTAGATTTATTCCTAGGTATCTTATAGTTTTGGGTGCAATTGTAAATGGGATTGACTCCTTAATTTCTCTTTCTTCTGTCTTGTTGTTGGTGTAGAGAAATGCAACTGATTTCTGTGCATTGATTTTATATCCTGACACTTTACTGAATTCCTGTACTAGTTCTAGCAGTTTTGGAGTGGAGTCTTTTGGGTTTTCCACATATAGTATCATATCATCTGCAAAGAGTGATAGTTTGACTTCTTCTTTGCCGATTTGGATGCCTTTAATTTCCTTTTGTTGTCTGATTGCTGAGGCTAGGACTTCTAGTACTATGTTGAATAGCAGTGGTGATAACGGACATCCCTGCTGTGTTCCTGACCTTAGCAGAAAAACTTTCAATTTTTCTCCATTGAGAATGATATTTGCGGTGGGTTTTTCATAGATGGCTTTGATAATATTGAGGTATGTGCCCTCTATCCCTACACTTTGAAGAGTTTTGATCAGGAAGGGATGCTGTACTTTGTCAAATGCTTTTTCAGCATCTATGGAGAGTATCATATGGTTCTTGTTCTTTCTTTTATTAATGTGTTGTATGACCCAGCAATTGCACTGCTGGGTATTTACCCTAAAGATACAAATGTAGTGATCTGAAGGGGCACGTGCACCCGAATGTTTATAGCAGCAATGTCTACAATAGCCAAACTATGGAAAGAACCTAGATGTCCATCAACAGATGAATGGATAAAGAAGATGTGGTATATATACACAATGGAATACTATGCAGCCATCAAAAGAAATGAAATCTTGCCATTTGCGATGACGTGGATGGAACTAGAGGGTATCATGCTTAGCGAAATAAGTCAATTGGAGAAAGACAACTATCATATGATCTCCCTGATATGAGGGAGAGGAGATGCAACATGGTGGGTTAAGGGGGTAGGAGAAGAGTAAATGAAACAAGATGGGATTGGGAGGGAGACAAACCATAAGTGACTCTTAATCGCACAAAACAAACTGAGGGTTGATAGGGGGAGGGGGGTTTGGAGAAGGGGGTGGGGTTATGGACATTGGGGAGGGTATGTGCTATGGTGAGTGCTGTGAAGTGTGTAAACCTGGCGATTCACAGACCTGTGCCCCTGGGGATAAAAATATATGTTTATAAAAAATAAAATTTAATTTAAAAAAAATTGGTGATTTGAACTAAAAAAAAAACAAAAAAACAAAAAAAACAGGGATATTCAAGAAAGCTTCCATCCCCGAGGCGAATGCACTGCTCTATCAACTAACAAGGTGACTTTCTTTCATGCTTTGGTTCCTTTTGAAGCTCTGTTCCTCACCATGCCTTACCCTCTCCATTCCTCTGAATTAAGCAGAAATTGACTGTGATGTTTAAGTTCTGTCCACACCTCTCAGGGGATTTCCTTTAAACAGAAGGCAATTGCAAGGGAGTAAAAAAATCCTTTTTTTTTTTTTTTTTTAAAGAAGAAAAGTATAGAATGAAAAACAAAGACATGTTTAAGATAAGATTTAACCAGTCCCTGTGTTTTTCTTCTTGGCTCTTCAATGGAACAAAATGTTGGTCTTACAAGTTTACACTATTTCCCCAAAAATACAATATTCAAGAGAAAAGGATTGGTATTATAGTAACATTTTAGATAGAAATATTTTCTTTTTTTCCTAAGATTTTGATAATATAATATGTGGTATATTTCCCATATTATATTGCTTACTATCTAAAACAACACTTGATGTAATACAATTTGATCTTTAAATTCATGGAACATGATGTTCTCCTTTAAATAATATTTTCTGGGGCGCCTGGGTAGCTCAGGCAATAAGCGTCTGCCTTGGCCACGGGTCATGATCTCAGGGTCCTGGGATCGAGCCCTGCATCAGGCTCCCTGCTCAGCGGGAAGTCTTCTTCTCCCTCTCCCACTCCCCCTGCTTGTGTTCCCTCTCTCTGTCTCTCTCTTTCTCTCTCTGTCAAATAAATAAATAAATAATCTTAACAAATAAATAAATACTATTTTCTTAAACCTTTTCTAGTTTGAACTCATAGTAAGAACTGAACCAAATGGAGGTATATCTGTCTATCTATCTATCTCCATTTGGTTCAGTATATATATATATATATATATATATATATATATATACACACACATATATATAATTTACATATATATAATTTATATATATATGATAGTTAATGTATATATATGATAGTTAAATTAAACCATAATGGTGATAAGTTACTTTAACTCTATATAATGATCAAAGCTTATTGAAATCTCTATGTCATGGCATCTATAGACATGATAACAGAAACTTATTAGAGGCTAAATGGGAGACTTATAATATGCTATAATTTATGACATTGATTTGAATTTTTGATGCCATAATAACCTCATCAGATAAGAGTTGTTCATTCAAGTACTTAATCACATATAATACCATGCAAGTTTTGGACAAAAAAAGAAAATCCTGTCTTGATCTTAATAAAAGAATCAGCCAGATATTCAAAAATGATCTTAAATTCTAATTGTATACTGTGATAGTGGGGAAAAGAACAAAGAAGCACAATAAAAATGCCTTAGCTGTAATGACTCTGTCCGTAAGGTATAGAAGAGAGAAATACATTCTTTTTTTTTTTTTTATCTCTAATTGAGTATTTGTCCATTTCATGGATTCCTTGCAGTCTAATTGGCCTTTTGGCACTTGTGTTTGTCTGTCTGGGTTCTAAACTAAAATACTGAGGCTACTTTGGACTCTTTTGAGAATATTTTGATGTTTGAAAATGTATAATTCAATAATTTTAAGGGGAAACCCCCCCCCCACAAACATTTATTGTGAATTGGTCCTCAGGATTTGGGTGGTGTGTGTGTTGGGGGGGAGGGAGGGGTTTGACCAGAACTGTGGTCTAATTACAAATTAGATTATTTTCAGATTGCAGCAAATTAGAGCCAATCATGGTTTTTAGTTGATAGTTCAGACTTGGCATTTATATGCAGAAGGGCATATTGGAGAAAAATTCTAATAGTAACTTCACGGAATATTTCCAGGTCTCTACTGAGCATTCTGCTATGTAAATGGACTGTGCTAATGTGTTTGACTAAGAGTTATGGTTGGAATCGTTCTTAGATCCGTTCTGCTACTGTGCAAATAGATAAAGCCTTAGGTGCCTTTATGCTCCACTAAATATTGCTAGTAAAATTCCTTGTGTTATTAACATATCATAAAATAATATTTGCTTTCAAGTCCACTATATTCAAGTAACATAAAAACTGCTCTACATCAGATTTAATTGACCACAGGGTTAGTCCACATTGATAAAATCTGAATTATAGAAGAGCTTAAAAGAAATGCCATTTTTTCCACTGTACTGCGGTGATTATTATTAAAGGAAATGGATATGAATGATTTGTTATGAGCCTGGCTGTAATAACATCCTTGAGTCCATGCCATGGAGCTACCTTATAAGAAAAGTCATTGTTGACTAAGGTTATTTTGGTGACTTAGTAATTAAATACTCCAAATGATGTCCAAGACAAATGTGCCCCAATTCCTATCTCTAGTTAATAGAATCAAGGTTTCCTTATACTTGCCATGTGAAATTTCCCTTCTTGTCCTACAGTTCTTAAAATCTTGCTCAGTTTTTCAACCTTTCCCTCATAGATAATAAACAGATTTATTTTTTTTGTAAAATGCATTTATTTTAACACAGATCTTGTGAAACAGTTACAAATACTAACATTTGTACTGTCTAAATTAATAATGTTACACTGTACCACGTCTGTAATGCACTAAACTTGACAAAAGAACATCTTAAATCCCTTTAAATGCAGTTGATTTATGTCACTTATGTTCACTAAAATTCTGTTTCTTCCTTGAAATCTTAAAGTCAGCACTTGGGTCAGCTCTTTTAATTCCTTTTTTTTTGTTTGTTTTTAAGTTATTTACCGTGTCGTTCATGAATCACTTCACAGCATCATCATACATTAGCTTTACTTTTTAAACATGATGTCATTACTTTAGGTATATTACTTTATTTGAGCACCGGAAATCAAAACAAAACAAAAACAGCCTTAAAGTCAGCATCCCTTTTCATGAAGAAAAGCTCACAACCCAGATTTGGAGCTCCGGTTTTAACCCATCTTCTTTTTTAGAATTTTAATCTTCTTAATTTTATATTTTATTTTATTTTATTTATTTTAATAGCTTTATTGAGATAAAATCCATATGGCATTTTATCGACCTATTGTTTATGCATTTATATTTATCAAATTGTAATTGACATACAATGTCAAACAAAGTTGTTGCATATTCTCAACTATCTTCCCTCTGCTAGACACTGTCCTCCTTTGTCTTCCCTATTTTATATCCAAAGTCAATCTGTAACACCTGATTGCTGTTCTTCCTAAAAAAAGAGAATGCTGAACACAAAACATGAGATGCATCCTTTCGTCTTTTCTCTTGTATCCTAGTGCTACAAGGGTCGTGTATTGGAAAATTCTTGTTGTTGTTGAATTGCAGTACTTGAATTATAGTTGCCGTTGTTAAATTGTGGTTTCTTGGTGCCATTTATGATAAAGTACATCACTGCTCTGCTACAGCTTTGGAAGTTCCCCCTTCAAGTTTGCTCATGACTTGTTCTTGCCAAGTGTAATCACGTGGTCTATAGATGGGACTTTTCAGTCACCTGTGTTACATAAAAGACTTTCCAAAAGTTAGTAAGGAACAGGTTCTCTTTCCCTACTGCCCATAACACATTGGGAAAAAATTTTTGCTTCATTTTGTGCAGCTCCGTCCAGTGTGTTCTTTTAAACAGAACTTAGCACTTAGACTTCTGTGAGGGAGCAAAGATGTGATAAGATAAAAGAAATGAAGCTTCAAGTTATCTTTCTAATCCTCATACCTGGGATTACTTTCAAAGAGGATGTTTGCTCTTATCTCCGGGGAAATTCCTCTTCCCTTGGACTACAATGTTCTGGTAAAGTATTTTAGAAAACATGGTAGACTGTTTGTGAAGATAACAAAAAGTATCCATCGTTTGAGAGTCTCTTATAATAATATATCAAATATATTTATTTATTCTTTTAGACTGTTTCTAGACCTCTGCTCCTTTCCTAAAGACAAAGTGTCAAGGGAGAACAAAGAATTCTTCTCTGCACTCAAAAGATTGTCTGAGATGGGCTTTTCATCAGTTTTCAGACTCTAATCCAAGCTTTTATTTTCTGTGTCCCTAAGTGATGGCCGGTAAAAAGGGAGTTCCCCACAGAAAAGCCATCAGCTGATCACTTATCCCATTAAGCACATTTTTACGTTTGTCTTGCCTTCAAATGTTATATAGAAAGAAGTGCACACATAGGTTATCCGCAAACTATATATTTCAGACAAAAATCAGTTTATCATCCCATAAAACAGTATCCAAAGGATTAAAATTGTATACTAGTTTACTACTCTTAAAAAGGAAGAGGGTTTTGATACAAATATCACGTTGTTCTAAGTTGCAATCCAGAAAAAAAGCAACAGTTAAAAAGATAAAACCTAAAAATGTACTATTTTCTCAATGATATGTAATCAAAAGCAGAATTATTAAGAATTTCAAGGACAAAGAGTGTGTGTGGGTGTGTTTCGACTGTTGAAAAGTGTCAAAGAAACTTCACATAGCTGGAGTGTAATTCTGTTCTCATCAACAGACAGACACATGGCGGAAGTTGAAGTAGGTTTTTGTTTCTGGGAATACACATTTATGTTACTTTTAGGAGATTTTAGATTTAATATCATGTGTATATGAAGACGCCAGGGTTCTTGCAAGCTTTTTTTTTTTTTTTTGAGGTTTTAAATCTGTGTTCTGTCGATTTATATCACAATTCCTAGATTTAACTGAAGAGCTTTGAAGGAATTCATTAAGAATGTTTTAAATAAAGATTTTCCCTAACCTTCCCAGGTTTTCATAGAAAAAAAAGGGGAAAAACAAAAACCAAAAACCCCCTGACTATTTCTGTTGGAAATAATTAACAGACCATTGCATCTCCTCGAGGAAATAATTTGTTACTTGTGAGTTAATATCCTTATTATTTATGGTAACAGCCATCTGAAATATTTTTACTAGTAACTTAAAAGATACTTTACTTTGAATAAAGCTCAAAGTTTGACTTGCAACATCACAAGCAAACAGAATTGATCCTGTCAAATATAATTTACAATATTGACGTGTTTGCTAGTCCTTTGTTTAGGCTCCGTTTTACTATATTATCCGGTGCTGATTTCACATTAATTGGTATTTAATCTTACCCCCTGGCTGTGGGATTTCAAAAAATATACCTCAATTTATATGCAAACATTGTGCCAAGAATGTAAGAACTTTAAATGTTTTCCTTTACAGAACTTCCTGAAAGGTATACCACTCCAATTATATATACTGAAGAATGTACGCAGGAATTTGCTTTATTTTCCTTTTCAAATTAAGATTAACTAAATTATCTTAAATATGACTTACAGAAAGGTGAAAAAAAACTAATACAAGTCATTAATATTTATATCATTCTAAAATGTGTTATTTTCCATTTAGTAAACACTAAGTAGTTTAGTTCTTCCTGGTAAGGATTCTATTACCTGCTGTGGGTAGAAGGAAAAAAAATAATGAGATGACCCCTGACTCTGAGGTTAATTGATAAGAAAGACTCCTGCAAACACACAAGTTATGTATGAAGGAAAGGAACTTTTTCTCAAAATGAGCTGGTGAGGTAGCAAGTACTTATAAAAGTGGACTGGGATCAGTTCAACTAGGGCCTTATCAGTCAAGAGAGACCTGGGAAATGTGAGTTGGCCATGAAATGATGGATGATTGAGTGTCCTTGAAATGATGGATGATGTGGGCTGGAGAGAACATAAGGAAGACCATTTGTTGCCAGTTGGGTTCTCTGGAAGCAGATGCTGAGATGGAGTTTGGAGTTCAAGATGTGTATTAGGAAGGAAACCTTTGAAGCAAAAGCAGAGCAAGCAGGATTGGGCAGAGGGAGAGGCTGAACTGGGATGCAAGCTGACAAAGCCTCAGCCCACCCAGAGGAAGTCCACAGCCATTGCTCCCCATAAGTGCATCCTGAATCGGGCCATCTTGACTCTGTCAGCCCTTCCTCAACAGGCCATCAGGAGTGGAGGGCTTAACTTTGGGTTCCATGGCCTTCTGTAGTTGAGGTTGACCTTGAAGTTGCTGAGGTCTGGAGGCTGTCTGTCAACCACACTGTCCACAGCTGGGCACTAAGTTCTTACTCGAAGGGAGACTTGGGTGTAGTACATCTTCGCATCCATCATGCCATTCCTGTGTGGGGAAGAGTATAAGTGAAACATTGGAGTAGAGAAGAGCAAGGTTATGTTTGAGGATGGGAAGTCACTAGTAAAAGCCTTCTGGAGTTGCAGGTCATTTAAGATAGGAGGGCACGATACAGGGAGATCTCTTTTATTTTATTTTTAAGTGGGTTCCATGCTCAACGTGGGCCTTGAACTCAGCCCTGGGGGATTGAGAGTCACGTGCTCTACCAACTGAGCCCGCCAGGGGGAGCTCTTGACTACCAATGGGAGGACTTTGATCCTTGTAGGCAAGAAGTATAAAATAAATGGGAAGGGGGTATAATGAAAAGGACATTTTAGAAAAATGTGATGAATGCTTTTACTATTAAGGTAATATGGGGAGGTGGGAGAAGCAGGATTATATTTCTAAAAATGATCCTGCATGTGGATACCAAGAATAGTATCTTTTTTTAAAAATTAACATATAATGTATTATTTGCCCCAGAGGTACAAGTCTGTGAATCATCAGGCTTACATATTTCACAGCACTCACCTAGCACACACCCTCCCCAATGTCCATCACCCAACCACCCTCTCCCTACTTCCCACCGCCCAGCAATCCTCAGTTTGTTTCCTGAGATTAAGAGTCTCTTATGGTTTGTCTCCCTCTTGATCATGACAAAACTGTTCCAAACTGAGTATTTTCACAAAATATGTTGTTTGAACAAGTGGAGTTTTGCAAAAAAAGACATTTAACCAAACAGATTACTAAACACAATTTTTTTAAAAAAACACACATGTTTTTATTTTTAAAAAGTCTGCTCTGCAACCTGAATTTGGCAATTTTTTAAAATTAATCCAGTCACCATTAACTGCACATTCAATTCCCAAACATAGGCTGAACACCTACTAAGTTCCTAAGGTGAATGGGCTAGGGTTCCCTCTTATGTAATGAGGAAGACAAAAATGAAAATAATTTGGAAGAGAGTATTATCAACACTATAGGGAAGCAAAAAGGAGATGTTGGGAAGACACAGAGAAGAGTGAAAACTGTTACCTGCAAGTGTTTCTTTAAAGATTTTTTTTTATTTATTCATTTGACAGATAGAGATCACAAGTAGGTAGAGAGACAGGCAGAGAGAGAGGAGGAAGCAGGCTCCCCGCTGAGCAGAGAGCCCAATGTGGGGCTCGATCCCAGGACCCTGGGATCATGACCTGAGCCGAAGGCAGAGGCTTTAACCCACTGAGCCACCCAGGTGCCCCCTGCAAGTGTTTCTAAAATGAAGGGCTTTGTGTTCCGTGATGAAGTGATGAAGGGATATTAAAAGAAGTGGTATGTCTCCAATTGTGTTTTAGAAATGTTACCTGGTGACTGCTGGAAGATGGAATTAAGCGTGGTGAGACTAGAGGTAAAAAACCAAGTTGGGGAGCTCTCACAAGCTCAGATAGGAGACAAAAGATAGAAACTCTGTACTGAGATTTGTTCTAAATTATATATACACACAGCATTTAATTTTCACAGCAGGGAAGCTCTAAATAAATGTTATTTGGATTTTCCTATAATTGTGTCAACTCAATATTGAATTACAACACTGGCAAAATCAGGTGATGAGAAAATTTATGAGTGTAGCTATTTAATAGAAGCGAGGGCAAGTGATTACTCACGTAATTGAGATTTATTTGACCCTAACCAAATCCTTAAAACCATATAATAGTTTTTGGAAAATATAAGTAGCTTTATGAAAGTTAAGTGTCACTATTAAAAGAAAGGAGAGAGTTGATCAGAAAGTTTTGTTTAAGAAGTACAAGTTCTGTTTCCTTTTTCCCAATGTAGTATGTATTATTGGGTGAAATTCGATTCAGCCGTACTTACACTCCAGAATATTGGAAGCAAATTGCAGTGAATATGGCACAGAGGATACATAGCCATAGCAGAGCTTCCACATCCGTGTTCTTGAGCATTGAGAAACAGAAGGGCACTGTATTTACAAAAGGAAAAAAAAAATAGCCTAAGAAAAATACTCTTAAAATTTATATGTATGGGCATGATAACAACCAGAAAATCCAGCTTGCTGTGTGTGTTTGTGTGTGTGTGTGTGTTGAATCTCAATAATGAAACTTGAAAGGAGATTCAAAGGAAGGGATAAAAGAGAGAACACAGAACGTATGAATATTTGTAGAGAAATGAAATATTACATAACCCCACCCAGCTGTCACTGACCCCTTCATTGAATGTGTCCTGAACATGATACTATTGCATAGATATAAATGTATATCCGCTTTCCCTCCCCATTAGAATGTAAGCTTTGCAAGGCTGGGTTTTGCAATGTTCAAGACTGTGTCCTCCAGTAGAGAAAATAGTGTTTGGCACATGCTAGGTATTGGATCAGTATTCACTGGATGCTATTTTATAATCAGGAAAGGAAATAGTATTTTTTTTTCCCTTACTTAGACCTGATGAGACTAAGGTTCAGAGAGTTCGAATTACTTGCTCAAGATCTCTGAGCTGGAGCCAGTTTTTGAAGCCAAGTTCATAAGCCCATACTCTTTGCTCTGTAAAGCACTGCCTTCTAAGATATGAAACATTTGTGTCCCAGTGGACTTTTCTTAAAATTATTTGATTTGATTTTGTGTGATACACAATACATTAAAAAGAATGATGGCTGAAAAATCTTTAAAGATTAAGTTTACGATTCTCAAGACCTCAATGAAAGAAGAACATCCTCTCAAAAATTAATTGTCGATATGCATTTTTTTTAACTTTGTGATAAAGGGTGATGCAGATAATTTTTTTTCTTCTTTAAAGATTTTATTTATTTGACAGATAGAGATCACAAGTAGGCAGAGAGGCAGACAGAGAGAGAGGAAGGGAAGCAGGCTCCCCGCTGAGCAAAGAGCCCCACACGGGACTCAATCTCAGGACCCTGGAATCATGACCCGAGCTGAAAGCAGAGGCTTTAACCCACTGAGCCACCAAGGCGCCCCACAGGTAATATTTTAATAATGACACTCACAGTATATTGCATATCCACCTCAAACTTTTTGTCATGTTTCTAATAGTTACAGAAAAATAATTAGTGGATTTTGAATTTGCATAAAGTCAATATTGTTTATTACCATTTTCATGATAAGACATAATCAAGTGGTAAGAAACAGAGATCTGAGGATTTTTTATGGCCATTATTTTTAACATGCTGGGCAAGTCAGTTTATTAATTATCTCTTTTCCTGACTAGCACCAAAGCGAAAATACTTGGCCGGTTTCTCTTGGATGTTAGAGAACAAACACAGCTCCTGTGGCCTGAACGCGGACTGATGAACATCATTAAGTTATGAGCTCTTTTGATAATTACAAAAACGGATGCTCAGATGCGTCTGTATATAATCATCTTCTTTTTACCAAACTCCAGGTTGGTAATCACTTTAGCCAAATGGATCTTTAGACCAGCAGTCTGTATATTAAGGCAGCTCTAAGGAATCAATATGATGAATCACGCTTAATTTATTTTGCACATATAGACATATAGACACATATAGACATAATTTATTTTGCACATATAGAATTAAAAGCAATTCTCCTATAGTTAATCCTAATTTACCTCTAAATTTTCAGAATCATTCCAATATAGTAGTGGTCACTGTTAATAGACTCTACTTTTTGTAAATCAGTTTCAAGTTTTAAGGGGGGCTGCTATTTTATTAAAATGAAGGAGGTGGGGCGCCTGGGTGGCTCAGTGGATTAGGCCTCTGCCTTTGGCTCAGGTCATGATCTCAGGGTCCTGGGATCAAGCCCCGCATCAGGCTCTCTGCTCAGCAGGGGGCCTGCTTCCCGCCCCCCCCCTCCCCCGCCGCCTGCCTCTCTGCCTGCTTGTGATCTTTGTCTGTCAAACAAATAAGTAAAATCTTTAAAATGAAGGAGGAGAGGTAGTAGAAGTCTTGGTGAATGCTCATCATCCAAAGGCTTCCTGTTTGCTCCCTCGTTGTTCTAACCAAAGAAAAGATATATTCTCAATTACGCCATGTCTGAGGCCTTACGAGTACCTTCGTACAGCCACTAAAAAATACTTGATTCCATTAGTTTGTATTATATAGCTGCTTTCTAGGGTTTATTTATTTATTTTAATTATCAGCCATTCATCCTGGTAGTTTCTCTGCCTTTATTGAGGGTTTAATTTCTCCTTTTCTCTGAAAACATTCTGGTCACTCAGGCATATGTGTGTGCACACACAAAGGCGAAATTCCCCATCCTCTCTCCCTTCCTCCTCCTCCTCTTTCTTTCTTACTGATTATCACATGTTGGTTGTATCTGGTATTTCTCCCTCAGGTATTTTACTTATTCATAAGGTATCGTAGGTATTTGTAGTGCCTAACCCAGTAATTGGTCAACATTTGCAATGTGAGCTTTTTTGTCTATGTAGACATGTTTCTACCCATCCACATTTATAAATCAATCTCAGAATCCTTGTTGGATTTTAGTTGATGCCACTTTATTTAACTTTCTAATAAATACAAATTTTTAAACCAAGAAATTATTTTTAATGGCACTCATTGAATTCCATATTGTTTAAAAAAATATATATATATATAATTTTATTTTATTTTTCTTTCTTTCTTTCTTTCTTTTTTTTTTTTTTTT
>NW_019154095.1:12081927-12083842 GCF_002288905.1 Enhydra lutris kenyoni
TTTTTTTTTTTTTTTTTTGTATTCCTTACTTCATGTCTGCTTACAGTTTCAGGAAGGAGATGCCTGCCTTCTCCTCCTCTGTCCTATGTTTAAGAATATTTGAATCCCAGTGAATGTTTTTGTTGTTGCTGGCATTTTATTTTGACCTAGTGCATAATCTAGTGATGCTGTTCTGCCATTTGAAATATCACGGAAATTGACATCATGTAAATTTCTTGAAGGCCACTTGTGCATTCTTTTGCCTCTTTGAGACCAAGAGACCAAGTTTCTTCGTCTGTAAAATGCAGATAATAAAAATCACCTACCTCAAAGTCTTCTTAGGAGCAATTGATGAAATAATTATGGAAAATAGCTAATATAGCACCTGACCTATGGCTAAATTTAGTCCTTACTATTTTTCTGTACGTTTGCTGCGATCTATAATTTTTCAAAAATAAAGGTAATGTTCACCAAAAGTCACAGTTTAGTGCTCAGGCCATTGGTGTTTGTCAAAATTTGGATAATTCTGCTTAATAGACAGAGTGAGTAGTGGGTATTCCCCCCCACCCAGAATTTTCATTGATGATATCAAATACATGAAGTTCTTTTTAGCTCAATAAACTATGGTACTGAATATTTATATTCTCAACACCCTACCCTACCAACTTCTCCCATGTCAAAAATATACTCCAAAAGTGGTCATTTTACCTATTCTCCATTATAACTGCAATAGCTTTTCCTTCCATTTAGCCATAATAATTATTAAGAAGGGGAATTATAGGGGCACCTGAGTGGCTCAGTGGGTTAAAGCCTCTGCCTTAGGCTCAGGTCATGATCCCTGCTCTGCGGGAAGCCTGCTTCCCCCTCTCTCTGTGCCTACTTGTGATCTCTGTCAAACAAATAAATAAAATCTTTAAAAAAAGAGAGAGAAAATTCATTTAAAAAGGGGGGTGGAATTATGTGGCAGAGGTGGTGGAAGGAACAGAAAGAAAAAACAAAGCTGATTTCCATATTCCTAATTTACTTAAGATAGAGGAATAAAAGAACAGGGAAAAAAAAGAAAAGGATCCAGCTTAGGAAGTTTAACTCTACCTTGAACCCTAGAAGAGCTCACTCCTTATAGATCAGGTGTAATAGTACTTCTTTTATCCCCCTCTCTCATTTTCTTTTGGAAGCACAAAATGGTATGCTTAGCTCCAGGGGAGAACGGCTTTCCTCCAGCTGGCAAGCTGCAAAGCTGTCTGCTCTAATACATTTCTACACCAATTTTAGAGTGCGAATTCTGTGTTTCTGGGATGGTGAGTGGATAGTTTCAGAATTTCCTTCAAGACAGCTTTATAAGCCCCTCAACTTTGCATAAGCTCACAGTGGGTTTTCCTCTCCAAGTTTGCTTGAGACTGGTCTCTGAGCTATGAAATAGGGAATGGGGTACCCTGGGCTGTGTGTGTGTGTGTGTATACACGTGTATGTTTTCCCTTAAACCTATCAAACTGGTACTACAGAATTAAAATCCAGATGTAGACCGCTAAATGAATTAATTTTCAGAAAGTTTTCTTTGCATTTCCTTTATTTGATTATAAGGCATTCCCCTATGGCAATATATCTCACACTGACTTTTATTATAGTATGCTATTCTTTACTTTATTCCTTGTAGGTTCATTCTGGAATACTAAAAGCAAAATTAATTTATATAGCAATTCCCAATCCAGTTTTAAAAAATGACATCTATTTCCTTCCCCTCCCCCCACCCCTCTCTCTTCCGAGGCTAAAATCAGGCTTATCATTTTAGTAAATGCTCTAGATTGGACTGGCGCGGGATTGGATTACATGGAAGCATGATCCTAGGACCCACGAATAGTGAAGTTGTGCAAAATGTATAGATGAACACTACCAAACCATAAGCACAAAATAAGTAACGGTGGTCATGGGATTTTTT
>NW_019154095.1:12083874-12298760 GCF_002288905.1 Enhydra lutris kenyoni
TGCCTGTGCACAACTTGTTCTAAAATTTTTTTGCCTGAAACCACCAAGAATCACCTCGCTGCTTCTAAGCTGCCAACAGTTTTTCTCTGTGGTTTCATTTATTTAGCCACAATAACCTTCACTCTGCTTCAAGGCTGCCCTGAGGCCTTCTATATCCGGCTTGAGTCAGGGTATCTTGAGGCAGCTTCTAAACACCAAGTCTCACAGCCTCCTGAAAACTTGGCAAAGACAGCCCCAGGTGAAGAGATCAAAGGGACAGCAGTACCTGTAGTAAAGCGCTGGAATTCTACCCCTTCTCCAAAAAACGCGCATGCCCTAGCAGGAACCAATTTGCTCCCCCTAGGGCCAGCTTTGAACAAGTCCTTCCTTTCCTCTGTGTTTAAGTAGGAATCTTGTTGGCGCCTCAAAATCTGCACTAGCATCACCCCTCTCAGTAGGTAATATGCACTTATTAAAAATGACTGCAATTTATAACTATTGCAAGTCACTCAAAATTCTCCCTTACCGGAAATCATCATGTTGTACTGGGGCCGCGTGCAGAGTTTCCGTTTGCCTGCCTTTTAATGAGTTACATGAAGGAGAGCAAAGATGTTGCACATTTAGGTTTAATTCTTTATTTTTAACTAGCATAGTTACATTGGAAAAATGTAAGCACCAAGGTCTCAGAACTCCCTGCAATTCAAGATGCTCTATAAAATGTGTTCTAATGAGCTCTGCATTCCATTGACTGTTGAAGGATACATCAATGGCATGCCCCTTCCTTTCAACATTCAAACTGTTTAGCTCCCACTAATAGGTACATTAAAAAAGAATCTTGCTACAAATATGAACGCAGACATCATAGCTATATGCATTTGTGCCTATGCTCATACTTTTTTAAAAGCTCCTAAGAGAAATCTTCACAAAGATAAACTGTAACCCTTTTTGTGCAGTGTTTGCTAATGGAGAAAGACACCAGGCACATTTTTTTTCTGTACATAGCTGAACCAAGCACCAGGAGGATCTCAACTAGGAAAAAAAAAAAAAAAAAATAGAAGGAATTAGAATAATCACTATATCATTATGGGTTTAAACTATTGATAAATTGTTTAGTTTCCTGCATATCTTTGAATGCTTGTTGAAAAAGTGTGAAAATAACACTTAAAAATTATACATTTGATCATTTAATGCTGTAACAGCGCTTTGAAAATGATTATTGTTAAATAGAGGTTTATAAGTAAATAAGGTTTGAAGTATTACAAAGGTAACCTAAACCCAGAGAAGCAGTTAAGAATCTTAAAAGAAGAATTTAGAAGGCACAGGTTTGTTTTAATTTTTTTAGATTTCCTCATGTTTCAAATGATTTCTGTGTATTTTACCATTTCATTAAGAAGGAGAAAGGTGAACTCCAGAATAAAATTTACCCAAATGTTCTCTCTGGGAGGAAGGATGGAAGGAACGAAAGGAAGTAGGGACGGAGGGAAGGAGGAAGGAAGGGGGAAGGAAATCATTCTGTTAATCATTCTGACATGCTCTTTACTTTGTTTATATTAGAGAATTCTAAAATGATCTTGCTTTTGTATTTTTAATATATTCATGAAAACACATCTTTCTGAATCAGTTTGGTAGGGGGTTTAATAATGAGCAAACCTTAACCAGACAGTATGACTTGTTACTATCATCTTGGTTGTACATCTTGAGAACATATTTAGGCAAATGCTAGTATCATAGTCAATCACAGAAAAAAATATATATATTTGTTCTCTGTTTGCTTTAGATGGTAGTTAAGTATGCAAGTAGTCTCCAAACATTCTAATCAAGCTTGTTTCACTCATGATCATCCGCATTATATATTGGTTGTCCTTTGTGGACATTAAATAGAAAAGAAATATTTAACTTCTGTATCTTTCTCTCCATATTATCACAAACTTGTATCAGCTGTAAATGCTAATAAATTTTTAGTAACATACATCATATTAAATGAGATTATTCCATAAATGGTGAAATTTTAATTCTCTTAGAATTAAAAATAAGTTGGGGCACCTGGGTGGCTCAGTGGGTTAAAGCCTCTGCCTTCAGCTCAGGTCATGATCCCAGGGTCCTGGGATCGAGCCCCACATTGGGCTTTCTTCTCAGCAGGGAGCCTGCTTCCCCCTCTCTCTCTGCCTGCCTCTCTGCCTAATTGTGATATCTGTCAAATAAATAAATAAAATCTTAAAAAAAATTAAAAATAAGTTCAGATTTAGTCATTAACATTAAACTCCTTTGCAACTGTTATTTATTATTTTTGTATAGAAATACAATCATATTGTTATTTTTAAGAAAAATGACTATTGTTATACAAGTAACTCATGAAGCATATAAGCTAATGATTTCCTTTCATTTTGCATAAATTGGCTATGCAATTCTGTTGTATAAACATAACCTTCAGTGTAATTCGATACCCTTTCAAATGGTTTATGCAGTCAAGAAAAAAAAAAAGAAAGAAAAAGAGCTTGAATTATATCATGTATGTTACTAATATTGGCTTCCCTGCAAGGTTGAGTAAACAGAAAATAAAATGAAAACATCTGCAGAAAGTGATCCCAGTATGAAATATTGCCATAACATTTCATACCAATCAGAATCACTGTTTACTTTCAGTATTAAGACCTACAGTAGGTAAGACCACTGGCTGAAAATTAAAAGCTAATCTATGGAAAACTGTGGCCAAGGGATGTGTAGTCTACATCTGAACATTTGTTAAATAAATAATGAAACATAAGAAAGAAACCAAACCCTTTCAGAAATCCTTGGATTTTCTTTAGATCCCAGTGCCCAGACCAGCTGGCTGTCTTTCTCACCACTGAGCTGTTTTGACTGTCCCCAGGCCAGCCAGGGGTGAGCTGGAGCTCATCACAGGAGGTCCTGCTCATTTGCTGAGCCAATGACTACCAGCACTCGAGTCACTGTTTTCAAAGAGCGTGGATATTCCTTTAGCAGCAAAGTTGATTTTATATTACCCAGTTCCATGTGTTTTGTAAAGTACTACTCATTTTGGCTTTTCGGTCTTCTTTTCTCACAATAAAAGTGCTATAAAACCTGTTCCAATTCACACTGCAATTTGATGAATTACCTTCTCAGGATTTCATTATGAATGTGTTTTAAAGTGCTACTGCAGGGGCTGAGGTGTTTTGAAATAACAAATAGGTACGAGGCAAATGAAGAGCTGTACATCGAAATGACTTGGGTTCTCAGTGTAGCAGGGAACGGTACCTCTAATTCCTGAGAGCGTTTGTTTATTGCCTTATTACTATTAGGGTTATTTCATTATTAATATAAAATCGAATGCTTCTGCACTGGAGGAGAAGATATATGACAGGCTTGTCCTGAGAGCAAACCACAGAATCTAGTAAAGTCTGGCTTGTGATTAAGGGCAGTGAGACATGGCATCTTCGAGCTCTGTGGGGAAGGTGGAGTAAACTTATGAAGCTATGCAACTTTATCATTTTGTAATCATTTCTTTTAAAAAGATTTTATTTGTTTATTTGAAAGAGAGAGACAAGGAACAGGAAAGAGAGTGGGGGGGGGGCGGTTAAGAAGGGGAGAGTGGGGAAGGAACAGAGGGAGAGGGAGAAGCAAGCTCCCAGCTCAGCGGGGAGCCTGAATGAAGCATGGCTTGATCCCAGGGCGCCAGATCATGACCTGAGCCCAAAATAGAAGCTCAACGAACTGAGCCACCCAGGCGTCCCATAATCATTTCTTCTAAGGATTTCAAAGTTCATTCTGTATGGTAAATCCATAAATATACAGCAAATTTGTGTGAAATCACTTCCATTGTGATCCATTTGTATGGATCCATTCCATATTTTCCATCTTCAAGTCAGACTTGCCAAGGTTTATTTTATGTTCCCAATCCACCTCCCCGACCCCAGCTCATTGGTTTTCCTGGTACACACATTTAAATGACATCTGAAGTGTTAAAATATAGACTCATCCATCTGCATAAAGACCTTAGAGCTGATCTAACCAACAGAGTGAATCTCTCATTCAGCATCGCACAGGACAAAAGTTGTAAGACTGATTATTTACTACTTCACATTAATTAACATCAAAAACTTCTCATGCTCTTGAAATGTTACCTTTCAACTTCAATGGTTTCCAAAAGTTTACTTTTTTTTTTTTTTTTTTGTAATGGTGTTTTAATGCTTTTGGGGCTCCAGTCGGTTATTAAAATCAGATTGGCTATGTAAAATGAAATAAGCAATTTGAGATGGATTTTTTTTGTTTTTTTGTTGTTTTTTTGTTGTTTTTTTTTTTTTTTTTGAGATGGATTTTAATTTGACTGACTTATTGCTAAGCTGACCTGCTGCAAACTGACTAATGTACAGAGAGGTAGGTCCTCTCTGTGCGGGATCTTTATATAGCATACCCCATCTGTGAAGCCAGGACTTGGGGTACTGTGGGGGGGGTCCTAACAGGCGTCCCTCTGCTGAGGGTGACACCACCCTTGTGGCTAGGGGACTGGGAGGTTCCTTAGGACTCACTGTAACTTTAGTGTAGCAGATTGTAAAGGAGTCAGTTTCTCACCCTTTATCTCACTCTTAGTTTAGGAGAGATCGAAAACCAGGCCTCAGGATAGAATAAGCCTTCTTAAATTGTGCTGAACATATAAAGCAATGAATTCATTAACACCTTTATTTCTGGAACAGAGATTCTGAGTAGTTCCTATCAAGTAAAATTTTAGTCTTCAGGGCAGAAGTACATGGATAATTTGGTGCCTTTTCTCCCCCCTCTTCTTCTTTTCCATTTCTTTCTTCTTCCCCTTTTTCTTAATAAAGACACCAAGACCAAATAAAGCTTACACTAAAATTAAGGAGTGTCTATTCACCGTCCAAATATTTTCTTTTCATCATACCAATTTGTCTCTGTTTAAGAAAGTTCAAAATCATTTCAATCTTGATGACTAGTGTATAAAGGCGTGTTAGAAGGGATACTTCCTCGTCTTGGAGTTATTGGAGATCAGCAGTCTTTTACAACAAATATTGGTTTGTGTTTTGTATACCACATCTGTCTGGTTTTCATTCATTTGTCCATTCAGTAAAAGATTATGGAAAGATGTCCATGAACCAGACACTCTTTCAAAGGCTTGTATACAGTAAAGAACCCAGCAAATACAGACTTGCCTTTGGCCTGTCAAAAAGCAGTATTATGGTTAAAGGCATGAGCCAAAAATTAGTATACATCTTTTGCAATCAAGGTAGGACAAAGAATACATCAACTAAGGTATTCAGTGTCACTTAGTCTCTAGAAGAAGGAAATTATTTACTTTTATCATGACCCATTATCTTTACCATAATGATTTTTAGTATCAAGAGCCCATCTAAAAATATAGGTTTTATTGAACAGTAAATTGTAAAAAGTTCTCACAGAATAAAGTGCCAGATAAAAAAATTTCCAAATTCCAACATTTTTACTTATCACCCAGCTGTAATTAATCTCTGCTTCTATACATTACCCAAATGATCACAAGCTACATCCCCCTACTTGGGAAGATGACACTTAGATTAATTTCTCAGTCTCTATTGTGGCTTTGCATATCTTGGAAGACATATTTTTTTATCTTATCCCAAATCTATTAACAAAGTCTATTAAATGGCAGAGCTCTGTCAGCCAGTTATATTGTATTCCATGCATTTTTTTTTCATGGTTAGCCAAATAATTTGGAATGGCATAGTTTAAAGACAAGAGGCTCATCAGCATTACATCCTTAAATGCCTGTGTGACCAATCTGTGTGACAATATATGAATTATATATATATGTGAATTATAAGAGCCCTATTAACAACCTAATTTACAGCTGTTGTTATATACGAGTGGATAAACTTTCTTAACCAAGGTAATTTGCAGCTCTATGTAAAATTATCATTTCTAAGTCCAGTGCTATACAGTGCAGTACAGTAGAATGTTTTTAATCTTCAAAGTTAATATATAACTGCTGTGGTTAAGAAAGTACCTGAAAAAAGAATGTTAGTATGAGTTTTTTCTAGGAAATCTGTCTTTTGTGACTTTCATCAGGTTCTCTGCTGAAAGATTCTACTTCTTAAACACTTTGAGTCCTGCTTAGTCTTCAATAAAATAAATACTAGTATAAAATAAAGCCTAAAGAGACTAAATAGGTTTCTAAAGTTTTTAGTATAGATTAAAGAACATTGGCCAGTCAAAATATTTAGGCTGGGCCCAATTGTAAACAACACAGTGACTCGTAGACATAATATACACCAGCTAACACACACGCGCGCACGCGCACACACACACACACACACACACGCGCACATATTCATAGGCCTTTCCTGAAGCTACAGCTGTACCAAGTCAAAGTTCTATAGAGCTGAAGAAGGGACTTACATTCTAGTTTCTATACCCATATACTGTATACCAAAAACTGACACATGGGCAGTCACACAAGCCTTGTGTAGTTAATAGTTCTTCATTAACATTATTACTGTATATTCAGGCCCTCCTTGCAAACATTAAGAATGATGAAGAAATACTTATATAATGTATTTTTGCATTTCCAGATTCTCTTTGACCATTCCACAAAGGCAGAACATTAAGAACACCGAAGGCACGATAGTTCCTTAAAAACCTTTTCCATTGGGGCACCTGAGTGGCTCAGTGGGTTAAAGCCCCTGCCTTCGGCTCAGGTCATGGTCCCAGGGTGCTGGGATCGAGTCCCACATCGGGCTCTCCGCTCAGCAGGGAGCCTGCTTCCCTTCCTCTCTCTCTGCCTGCCTCTGCCTACTTATGATCTCTGTCAAATAAATAAAATCTTTAAAAACAAAAACAAAAACAAAAAAACCTTTTCACAAAGTGAGCTTGAATGGACTTAAAATATATTTAGTTACATCAAATGAGATCAACTATTTCATGGAATACATTGCACCATCTAGCAAACACCCCAAAATGACCAACAATAAAATAGGGATATTTTGGGGAGCCTCCTAATTTATTTCACTGTGATTTACCGTACATAATTAAGGGATCAAGGCCATTTGTGTTGGATGGCTTTCAAAGATTTCAGGGAAGTTCAGTGCGACGCAGTGGCTTGTCTTCTACAACGTCTCAAACCCTCATTGCATTTCAGAGCATCAGCGTGTGGAGCCTGGCATGCTTGGCTTAGATATGAAACACCCCCCATATCATATGACCTACTACCCGAAGAAAACTTGCAATGAATTTAAAGTATAAAACCAGTACGATTCGGTGTAGGAGTAATTCTGTCCTTTACTACAAAGCCTACATATTGTCTGTAAATACCTTTCACTCCCATACATTCTACTTACTATTTCAAAAACCACTTAGTAGAAATCTGGCTGAACGGCAGTGTTTAATTTTCCCCATGCTGTGTTTCAGACTCCTTCTCACTGAGGTTCAGCTGCTGGGAGTTTGAAAGGAATATGAGATTTTTTATTGTCTTGTATTGGAGAATGAATGGAAGCCACAGGATTTCCACGTGACCTCAGAACTCCCAGCGGACGAAAGGTGTACAAGCTATCCTTAGGGTCAAAAGCAGTCTCTGATGTACATGGCTGGCTTTGCTTTTCCTTTAGTTTTAATAAAGCCAGAAGGTATATTTTCCTGGTAACCACTCTAAGTGTTTTAGGTATCCTAACAAAACAAAATGTTCTCTTCTGCAAATTGTATACATTGTATTTGCTAAGTGAATACTTCCCCTCATCAAGTCTATGATCACGGTCTAATATGCTATAGAAGTGAAAAATGTCATAGTCTGCCATGAGTTTGAGTGGGTTTTTAATTTCCTTACCTTACCAATTACTTTGCTTTCTCAGGTATAACAATTTTTCCTTAACTTTTATTCAGTTGTGTTGCTTTAATTCTCCCCAAAAGACTTTCAGTATTTTATGAACCTTCACATTTTGACCTGTAAATCATCAATCTTACAAGCTTTAATTTGCGGGGGGAAATGACAAAGAACTGAAAACTGACTTTCTGAATCAAAATTGCTCTCTTAACGTACATTTTTAAACAGGAAAATTACTATGACAGGTTGATTGCAATTTAAAACATCATCTTTGGTGGATTACAAGTATTTTAAGGTTCATAACTTCCATAATCATTTCTTTTATGCCTATAAAAATGGTTCAGATTTAATTTAAAATAACATCTGTATTAATTTTTATCATTTAGAATGAAAGATGATTGTTTCTAGAGCTTGTAATTCTCTGAAGTGTTGCATATCAAATTGGGCTCTCTACAGAATTTAAATCATAAAATAAAATGTGCGTGGTTTTTCTCCTGCAGGAATTTTATCTGAATCAAGCCCATCTTTAATTCTTGTCAGAATACACCATTAATAATTTATTAACATTTATTGTCGTTTATACCTTACACCTTAATACACCTTAAGCTGTTTTAAATATGTATAAATTATAATTTGAATATTATTTTAAACAGCTTCTCTAGGACTTGAGTCATTTGTTACAAACTTGAATAATCACTCATTGTGCTGGATATTGTTGGGTACCACTTGCAGTACGAGGGTTTAAGTTGGAGAAACTGAAATCAAACTGTTCTGTGTATAATTATGGTGGGATGTGCCGTTCTACTATCTGATGTCTGCTCATTTACTTTAATTAAAATATGTTAGTGTTTGAAGTCTTTTTGGGCTGCTAGGATGAATATTTAGGGTGTGTTTCTGAGTGATTTTAGTTTCAAATCCACAGAATGTAAAAAAATGGAATGCATTCATTGCAATCAGCATTGACAATAGTTTCTGCTAGAGAAGAATCTTTGGGTCAAAGTTAATTTCAAAAGGTTATGGTGTTGTCAATTCTACAAAATTGGGAAATGGAAATGTATATTAAATGTATGACATTTTGTCAAACTTTTTAAAATGGCAAATGGTTAGCTATAGAATGAGTGCAAATAATACTTTCTCTCTCTTTTGATGTGACACTCCAAGACATTGGAATACCATTCAAACAGAGGGAGGTTAAGAAATTATTTTTTGCAGTCTATTCCTACAGACAGAGAAAATCTTCTGTTCAATGTATTTCAAGCCTGAAGGATTTGTCATATAGAAAATAATATAAATATGTACATGTGTATGTATTTATTGATCTGTCTACATATGGCATGTGTACACATGAATGCGTATATATATTTTCCCTGTTTTCTGCATACACATACATGCACTTGTGTGTACACATACACACACACACACACACACACAAGATTGTGAATTCCTTTTGAATGCTTACTCCGTGTTACTTACATAATTAGGACCATCTGCTCTGTTATTACCGACGTCTTGGGGCATTCTGTGATAGGTTTGCAAATCACTGAGCAGCCTCTTAGAAAGGTAAGTATGCATTGCACTTCTAAAAGATCCTCAGAAATCTTGCACGGATATCATATGAAAACCTGAGAAGTAATGGATCAGTGAACTCTAATTTCAAAAATCCTTTGATTGGTAAATATTGTCCAACTTTTTCATTTATAAAGGATGCTTCTTTTCAAAACTATGGAGAAATTTAGAGGGAGCTTGAAATGCAAATCCCTGTGTCTTAAGGGGTACAATGTTAAAGAACAGTAGCATGATTTGGCAGAGTTAAAACATCCAATAATGAAATTATCCCTATTACTCTTTCTTTAAAAACCAAGGCAGTGGATCGGAGCGGACAAGGTTTTAGAATTAAATGTTAGACTACAAACTAAATAAATCCCTGTGTTGTTTCCTTCCAAAATAGTCACTATTAAAATTTTAGGTTGTTATGATTCTGAATTTATTTCTTTTTTAAAATGTGTAAGTTTGAAAGTTGCTTGCAGGGTTGTTGTTAAAACTGTTCAAGTGACAAAAGAAATTTCAACCTTGGTTTAATTGCATGTATATATATACATATACATATATGTATGTATATGCATATATATGTGTGCATATATATATATACATATATGTATATGTATATATATACACATATACAATTTTAATTTAAATTTTTTACTTATTTCAGATCTTAGTATTCTTTTTTCCCCTTAGTATTATTTTCCTAGTATTTTGCTTAGTCTTTTAAAAAATATTCTTAGTATTCTTTTTTCTTTTTTAAAATTTATTTTATTTTTTTATTAATTTATTTGAAAGAGACAGAGAGAAAGCACAAGCAGGGGGAGTGGCAGGCAGAGGGAGAAGGAGAAGCAGACTCCCTGCTGAGCGGGGAGCCTGGTATGGGGCTTGATCCCAGGCTCCCTGGACCCTGGGATCATGACCTGAGCTGAAGGCAGACACTTAATGTTGGGGAGAAGGACAGGCAGAGGGTAAGGAGAGAGAAACTTAAGTAGGTTCTATATTCAGTGCAGACCCTGATGCAGGGCTCAATCTCACAACCCTGAGATCTTGACCTGAGCTGAAACCAAGAGTCAGACGCTTAACCAACCGAGCCACCCAGGTGTCCCATCTTAGTATTCTTGTGTACATATTTATATGAAACATAAGTGTCCCATATTAAAATGTTTAGATTGTTTTCCCAATTTTCTTGTCTTTATGTTGATAATACTATGTGTGCATTTAAGAAGTGTTAAAAATTATTCTTTCTTCATTCTAACGTCTTGTACAAATCAATGATATACTCAGACATGTGGATTGTCATATTGTTCTGTCTTTTTTAAGGTGATCTAAAAGGTCATCATTGGAAACTGTAATTTCTATTTTATTTAATATATTTAATTTTTAAAAAATATTTCATTTATTTATTTGAGAGAGAGATCACGAGAGAGTGAGAGGGAGAAGCAGGCTCCTGGCTGATCAGGGAACCTGAATGAGGGCTCGATCCCAGGACCCTGGGATCATGACCTGAGCCAAAGGCAGATGCTGAACAGCTTGAGTCACCCAGGCACCCTCTGTAATTTCTATTTTAAATGTTTGCTAATTATCAATCTTTAAGATTATATTATAGAACCTAAAACACATGCAATGAGACAAATTCTTAATATCTCAGGTATGAGGGACAAGTTTGCTTGGTCTGGTTCCTTTCTCAGACTACACTCAGATCTCTGCCTGCCTTCTTGCCTATGCCAGATGCCAGATGCCAGACTCAAGGAGGACCACTGCAAAATGTAAATCTATCAAAATCATTTCATCATATTTATTAAGCTATACACAAATCACTCATTGTATAAATTGAATAAAAGAACAAAAGTAAATCTATTTTCTTAAAAAAAAAAAACTTATCTAATAATTACCTTAGATCAAAAACAATAAATAGGACTGACATCCTGTTCTAACTTTTATCCCAGAAAGAGGGACTGGCCGTGTTTCTCTCTTCTCTAACCGTTGTGCAATCCCCTCATTTGTCAGTGTTGTTGATCTACCTTTTAGCACCATACTAACACTACTATGGAATTAATCCAGATTATGGGTATGTTGGTGAGCAGGAAAGTAAAATACAAGAAAATGCATTTATAGAAAATCTGCCTTCAGTCAAGCGTTTCCGTGCTTAACCACAAACATTAAATTACTTCATCTTCTTAGCATTTCCCTTCTCTGTGCTTTTCTCACTAGGATTCATGGCCTATAGGAAAAAGGAGTTGTGTTTCTTAAGAACAGGTGAAAAAGTGATGAATGAATTTGGGGGGAGATATGTGCTATGTAAAGAATGCATTGCCATTTTCTTTCAATTTTGAAACTTTGAAAGCAATGCATGGATTTCTTCCCATCATCCTTTCTCTCCCTTTGAGTTCATACAGTGGACACTATTCCTTAGCAACTAGATTTTGTCACAGCTATAGAACATCTGTTGGACTTTCCTATAAAGATTCCTCAAAAGTCACATTTAAATTCTTTGGATAAATACTTAGTATTTCCTCTGAAATTTGATTTGACTAGATATTGGGGGGAAAAACTGTGATTTGGGCTTTTTTTTTAAAAGTCATTTTTGGAAGATAACTTAGGGACAAATCTTTATTCCATTTATGAGTCAACAAGTTTTGTAAGAAATGATTAGGGGGGTAAATAAATACATATCAGAATTTATTTAGTTCCCAGAGATCTACTCTCTATTTTTGCTTTTGTAGACAGCGCAAATTAGTAGAGATAAATTTTGTTGAGATGGGGGCACTGAATTGCTTTCAGAACATATTGGCCAACTAGATATACTTATTCAATGTAATGCATTTGCGGCACGTTTGTAAGAAACATTGTAGCTTCTTTGTAATAGCACAACCTATATTTCTTAAACTGTGGCTGCATTTTCATAAAGGAAAGAATGCGGACATGACCAATTTCTGAATGTGAAGATGGAGGAATTAATTCTAACATTTGGGAAGACATTTGCTCTTAGAAAGTTGTTATAGTGGAACCTCTTAACCACTCACTGGTCCGTCTCCTTGAGGAACAACGTTTATCTCTTAGTCCTTAGTTAGACCTAATTTTTAAACAGAGTTTCTATTTTGGTCTGATTTGGAATGAGGTGATATAATTTTGGACAAAGATAATTTTACTGACTTATGTATAATAGAATTGTCCTCGAAGGTATGTTATTTTAAGTGCATTTGCACTGGGTTTATGTATGCCTCTCTGGGTTTGTACCTGCCTCTCTCCATATATTTAAAAGACAAGGGTCATAGCTTAGTTCCCTGTTACTTCATTTAAAAAAAAAATATGTATATGACTCCAGAACTTAGTTTCTGTGTGTTGAGTCTGGATGCAAATTAGCTCTGTGGTTGAGGCTCAGGGTTTGTTATGAGACTCTGAGCAAAGTGTTAGTTGAAGCCGAGGTGAGCTCAAGGTTTGAGTTAGGAGGTTCCTCTTCCCATCTCTTGCTTATGCCTGTTGACAGTCTTCTAGGTCTCACTCCCCAGCAGCTAGGGGTCATTTCTTGCCTTTGCATCTTGCCATAGGGCTACTTCTAACATGGCAGCTGGTTTCACGGAGAGGGAGGCTTGATTTGATTCGAGTAAGAAAGGAAAAGTGTGAGAGCCCAAGATGGAAGCCAGGGTCTTTTTATAACCTAATCTCACAAGGGATGTGCCCAGTTTTCTTCCTTGGAGGTGAGTGAATGAGTCCAGCCCTTTGATAAGGGGAGGACATTACATAACACATGAAAATCAGGAGGTAGGAGTCCTGGGTATATCTAGAGACTGCTTGCCACACATGGTCAAAACTTACTGGAATGGGATTAAATTTTTTAAAGTTTTGAAACATTAGTATACTTCAAGGAACATGAATCAATCTCTGAATACAAATCGATCTCTTATTTCCTCCTACTAATTAATTATTTGATAGTAAGAAAATAATTCACATCTTTGGGTCCCAGCTACTTGTCCATTTCTTGTTTATGTCATAAGATGTCAATTGCCACATGTAACTTTTTTTTTTTTAAGATTTTATTTATTTATTTGACAGAGAGAAAGATCACAAGTAGGCAGAGAGGCAGGCAGAGAGAGAGGAGGATGCAGGCTCCCCACTGAGCAGAGAGCCTGATGTGGGCCTCGATCCCAGGACCCTGGGATCATGACCTGAGCAGAAGGCAGAAGCTTTAACCCACTGAGCCACCCAGGCGCCCCTATAACTTGTTTTTAAATATTATGTTGTTTGGGTCATATCAGTTCCGATCATAATTTTTTTCAGTTTCCATATTTAAATGGTTTATTACATTTACTTGTACAATTTTGTCTTCTCATTACATATGTAAAGGTAGCTTGCTGAGTTTAGTGTAGGAATGTCTTCATTTGGACACCAGCTTTGGCAATCGTTAGCTGTGTGCAAGTTACTTGGCATGGGTTTCCATTCCTTCGTGTACAAAATGGAGATGATAACAGTACTTCACGCATCGAATTGTGATGATTAAATGTCCTAGTACTATAAACACTTCTAAAAGTGTTTATCATTGATTAAGCTCTCAGTTGAGGAATCTATTTCTATTATTTGTGGAAATTATAGAAGTCGTTGTATTCATAGCATTAGTAGTACTTCCAGAAATAATTTGGAATAATATAAGCTGCCAGTGTTCCGTTAATAAAGAGGTCATTTAATTTTTTTTAAGATTTTATTTATTTATTTGACACAGAGAGATCACAAGTAGGCAGAGGGGCAGGCGGGGGCGGGGGAAGCAGGCTCCCCACTGAGCAGAGAGCCTGATGTGGGGCTCGATCCCAGGACCCTGAGATCATGACCTGAGCTAAAGGCAGAGGCTTTAACCCACTGAGCCACCCAGGCGCCCAGGTCACTTAACTTTTAAAAAGAAATAAGACAAAGGTTTCCACTACCTAACACTTTATTAATGAGTTTTCTTTAATTACTTTTGACCTTTTTCTCACAGAAAATAAATTTATAGGGTCGAAAGAAAATACCTCATAAGATATTGCTTTTATGAGTTAACTGTCAGACAACACAAAATCCAACTTGGGTGACCAAATTCAGCTACAAAGCCTTTTCTATAGGAAAGAAGGTTGTGAACTTTCCATCCTATGGAAAACCCGTGATAGGGAGCTAATACAATTCCTCTCCGTGGGGCTGAGTCGGTAACATCTCTGTTAGCAGAGTGATGCCTTAGAGGGAAAACAGTGGAAAAGAAGTTTTGTTTTTACCTCTGATGATATTTAATGAGAAGTTGGTAATATTTTATATCAGATCTAATAGCATTTACCTGATTAATTTTACTCTTCAACACAAGCGATGTCTGAAGCATCTGGGGATCTTCTGAAAACTTTGACTTGGCTATTGTTGATTTAAAAAAACATGTTTATAACATTTCAGATGGCAGAAGGATACATTCACATAAGAAATTACTTTTTTATGGGGCACCTGACTGGCTGAGTCAGAGGAGCACATGACTCTTGATCTCAAGGTTGTGAGTTCGAGCCCTATGTTGGGTGTAGAGATGACTTAAGCAGATAAAACTTTGAAAAAAAAGAAATTACTTTTTTAAACTAACAGTTTAACTATTTTATTACTAAAATATGATGTTACAAATTTTATATCCTCTTTTTTTTTTTTTGTAATGATTCAGTTCATCTATATTCTGGTTGTCTCCATGGGCTGTTTAAGTGTCTATAGTGATCACAACTCCAGTAATCTCCGTGAAGGGAAGTCCTTCAGAGTTGGGGCTTGACCATAGGGTAATAAGAAGTTGTAAGTCCAGAAAGACGGTTTTCACCAGCATATCTTTTTAAATGCTTCAGCATTTCCACAGCACATTCAATCAATTTATTCCCTATCTGCATGTAATCTAGGCCACATTTGGATTTATTTTTGGAGTAAATCTGACATTTTTACCTGCTTTTTCTTTGCTCCTCAAATCTAATTAAATACACAAAGAATATTAGCTTTGGTTGATGAAGTGACTCTGTGCATTCTTGCCTAATAAACTAAGACAATGTAGCCAATGTACTGAGAATTCAAATTAACGCTGTCATTAAAGCAAAGGTCCAGAGCAAGGGAATTTGTCTTCTTTCACTGAGAAATAATTGAAAGACAGCCTGAAAAAAAGTAGTTCACAGACAAATGGGTACAGTATTTACCTGAATAAAAATGGGATCCAATTCAGCATTACTGCATCGACTACCTCTAACAATTTCTATAGCTTTATTGCTGTTGAATTGTTTGTCTCTGTGGGTGTGTTTTATAGATTTTATGGTTAAATAAGCACATAGTCATTACGGAGATATACAGAGTTGTAAATTGGCTCGTTTCATAGTTAGGAGTAACTTTGAAACTGACTGTTAACAGAAATATTACTTCTCATCAGTCACCTTGAGAATCTAATGGATATAAGTGTCTCTTAGGGGAAGGAGGGCTTGCTCTTGTTTTCTATCCTTATCGATATCCTGAATTGCGCACACCCCATGAGCATAATGTACCTTGCTATGGGGCTCTTCGTACTTAGAGTGTCAGTATTTCTTGAGCTCATCAACAGATTTTAAAAAAAAAAAATCCAACTTTCTATCTGGCTAAAGATTGAGACTACTATGAAAAATTTGACAGGTCAGACTTAGGTTAGGAGTTTATAATCTCATCATGTCTAAAATAATCTTCCAAAATTAATCTGGGTTGACTGAGGAACTGTACTGTCCTTGTCATATACACCCTTGCCACCCTCTAGACTCTTGGATTTTCTGTGATGCTTTTACTGACCCATGCAGGACATGACTGTTGCTGTCTGGTTGCTATGCCCCTATAGTGGGATGCTCCCAGCGCTTTCCAGGTATCACTGTTAAACCAACAGAACATTACAGTAACATCCCACTTAGGTCATGTCTCAAAAGCTGTGTTTCAACGTACAAGTTTGGGATGTTATCTAGACTGTTTCAATTTATCCTTTGGTTATAATAGATTATAAACATTTTAGAAAAATTACATGTCATAATATGAAATATGATATTTTGGATTGACTCACTCAATCTGACCCTCGGCCATATTTTCCTATTTTAACATAAGATTTTAATTTTGTTTTGAATGTCCTGCTCATGTGGATTTCATGCTTATTCTCTTAGCGATGCTTGGGATACTACATTAAATTGTGTATAATGCAGAGATTTTCCTAAGATATGAAGAATCTAACATACTAGAACAAAACTGCATTGTATGTGTTTCAAACTGATGAAATTGTATCACATATTTTTTAATTGACTAAATTATTATTATTAATATATCACTGTACCATTGACAAAACATTTCATCAATTGCCTAAAGGATGGTGATGATGATGACCATAATGACAGTCTTCTGTTTCATCAGAGGAACCAAAGCATGTGTGGAAATTAATTTCTTTTATGGCGATAATCAGGCAGTGCATTTAATTTGCACAGCCTTCTTCCAGATTTGGGAACTTATTACTTTGTTCCCAAATGCATTTGAAGATATTATAGAAATTTCCCATGTCACTAAGAAAATCACAATCTATCAGTATTTATTTTACCTACAAATACTTTGTGATTCCTGCGACATGATGGCAAATATGTAACGAAGCTATAATAGCCTGAAAAGAAAGTGCTGTTTTGTAGCACTGTTTGATTAAAGCACACTAATCCCACCCTTGTTTAACCTTTAAACAGCTCTCTAAACAGATATAGGGAAGTCTTATCTCATGCTGTAGAAATGATGCTGAGGTCTGGGAAGGCCAATGCCCAGGAGAAAGTGCTTGGCTCCTTCCAGAGCCAGGACTAGACCCTGGGGCTCTCCTAACACCACTGTTGGTACCCACAGAGAGAGACAAGGTTTGGTAGTTTCTGGATGTTCATCCAATACAGACATGTGTTTATAAAATGGACTTGTAACTCCATTCATATGTGGAAAAGTAAAAAAAAAAAAATCAAACTTAGAATGAGTCAAATATGCTAATCATTCTCAGAGATTTCCCTTAAGTAAAAGTAAAGTTATATCAAGTACAGAATACTGTTTGTATTATCTCTCTGTAGTATCTGTCTGCCCATCTAGGCTCACATTTTTAGTTCAACAGATGAGTTGTAAGCTATTCCAAGGTCTGAATTAGGGCACATAACTTAAAAGACCTTTAAAGCCACATAGGCCCACATCGACCATTTGGGTGAAGTTCTAGCCCAAAAATGAAGGCTTTCATGCATACAATTTAACACAAAGTAGACCGATTTGTAAGAAAGAATTGTATTTATAATATGGGCTAGATCCAGAAAAGTATCCTTGGAGTAAGGCATGGCAATTGAAAGTAGTCTTATAGTGTTGGTTTTTACTACTAAAAAAAAAAAAAAAAATAGATTGGATAAAATGACACAAAGTTGCAAAATTTATTGTTTTTTTTTAATTTACTACAAGATACAGATTTATAGTGTTTTCCAATGACTCACTCAATCTTTGACCCCCCCAACCCTGTATTTCTATTTGAACATAGGATTTTCATTTTGTTTTAAATTTCCTGCCCTTATGGGTTTCATGCTTAAATTATTCTCTTAGGAAAATGAGATTCTTCGAATACTACATTATTTTTTTTTCTCTTTCCTGCTCACTATGAGGTTGGCTCAGAGGCCAGACATTTCTCTCCCCTTCTGTCGACACAGTGGGCCTCTACAAAACCAGTGCACGGTATTAGATTTTAGGATTGGAACCAGGTAGGAAAAAATGGGTGACTAAATATAAAAGAACATCAGTGGAAAAAATAAAGGAAGGAAGAAAGAAAGCAAAAAAGAAAAAAAAAAGCAGAAAGAAAGAGAATCAATAATAGCATATGGAAGGGAGTGATGGAGGGCTGTTAAAGTTTTAGGGTCCCTAATTCATCCTTATATCCTGTTTGAGACCCCTGTTTATGTGTCACGGTTGTCAGTTCTTTTTTACCCTGAAAGGAGCTTTGGCTTCAGCCTTGTCATAACCCACAGTCCAAGGTCGTCTGTGTGTAGAGCTGTGCTGGTTCCATACATCGTTTTTTTCTTTAATGTTATCTTAGTCACCATACAGTACATCATTAGTTTTCAATGTAATGTTCTATGATTCATTATTTACATATAACACCCAGTACTCATTACAACACGTGCCTCCTTAATACCCATCACCGAGCTCACCTATCTCCCTAACCCCCTCCCCTCTCAAACCCTCAGATTGTTTCTTGGAGTCCATAGTCTCTCATGGTTCTTCTCCCCCTCTGATACCCCCCCTTCAGTTTTTCCTTCCTTCTCCTAATGTCATCGGTGCTATCCCTTATGTTCCACAAATGAGTGAAACCATATGGTGATTGTCTTTCTCTGCTTGACTGATTTCACTCAGCATAAGCCCCTCCAGTTCCATCCATGTCGAGGCAAATGGTGGGGATTCATCCTTTTGGATGGCTGAGTAATATTCCATTGTATGTATGAACCACATCTTCTTTACCCATTCGTCAATTGAAGGGCATCTCTGGTCCTTCCACAGTTTGGTTCCATACATTTTAATGCAGCTTTCATTGGCTGAGGTCTGGCTGTATCCATGGTAAATAGGGAAGAGCCATGGGAAAGAGGGAAGAGCCAGTAAAATATTGCATTTATAGGAGAGAGAGTTCTCATACTTCTTTGACAGTTTCTCAGGGCCTGTCTGCACAGGACATTCTCCCAGAGACTTCATTTCTGGGTGAAGGCCAATCCCTTTGGTCCAAATACTTTCTGAACCTGGGAAGAATTTCCCATTGTTGGGTATTCAGTTAATGGAAGTCCTGGCCAGCTCCCTAACAGGAAGGAACAGGTAAGGGAGTGCAGTCGGGACACTGATTAAGGTCAGCCCTGGTTTTATCTTGGTTTAGAATTGGACTCATCCGCACTCTTTGCAACAGAACAACCCAGGTACTTGTAAACAGAGAGTAAAGAGAACTTTGATGGACTTTCTGTAGAGTTAAATAAATTGTCCTTGAGTTAAACCAAAGGGGCTTCTCTTCTCCACTTCCCTGGCTCTATAGAGCTTTCTTCCGGTATATATTCATGGGGCATATGCCTGTTTGGGAAGTTAGGCATCTTCCAGTGACCTTTTCCAAAATTCCGTTTACTAATTTCTAAAAGATCCTTTGCTCATGCCATCAAAAATATCATAACTTTTTAATTCATTTTTCTCAATTTAATTTGTATATATAATCAATATGTGTGTTTGTTAGATTAATTACAAATGTATTTATTTTGTTATACCCTGGCAAAAGTGCCTTTGGATTGAATACATTTTTTCAATCCTACTAATTGCATGATTTTTATTAACAGGAAGAAAAAGACAATTTTAATGTTAGACATTCAGACACGGTATAAATTTTAAAACGTTCTAAAGCAAGAGTGAGTAGTTACTTCAATGACATAGCCTCAGTGTAAATATATACAATTCCTTTTGCACTTAATTGACTAAAAGCAACATCTGAACCTTATAATATGCATGACGATGGCATTTCCTATGTTTGAATTCATTGGCAAGAACAAAATTGGAGGAAAATGTACATGGGGGAGGATTTCTAGAAATGAAATAGAGCCTTTTGGAAACAACACAGATCATACAACAGCGTCTCGGCAAGCATGCTATCTATACTGGCAAAATACAAAGAATTTTAAATATTTGAGCCAAGTGGGCAAAAATGATTGATGAAAGCATGCTTGCTAAATTGAAATAATGGCCATTACCAGTGACTGTGAAACAATGAATCTTTGCCTAAAGCGGTGAGTGCAATAAGGCTTTTCATAACTTTTTGTATGCATAGTAAAGACTAAATTTGTTGCAGCATCCACAGAGATTTAAATTAATTTCAGAAAGAAAATTATTACATTAATTTGTTTTCATTGAATATAATTTAGAATTAGTTATTCAGTAAGGGTTTTCCCAGTAGCCTTTAATAAAATGATAGAGATGGGCTTATGGGGAGAGAATCTTAATTGTTCAGCATTCCATTTCTGTTTGACTCATTTTGGAACTTAGTTATTAGTGTGAAGCAGCTTCAGTAAACTGGTGTTTGTAAACCAGAGTCCCTGACTCCCAGCTCTGCTTTCATATTATTATTACCTTTAAAGAAACACACATGCATGTGTGCGCACACACACACACACACAGATTGGTTTACCCTACATTGTTGGAGGTGCATTCCCATTGTTCTCGAAGCAGAGGGTAACATGGAAGACTGACTTTAAATGTCATCTCGCTTTGCTGAAATTTGTGACTCTCTGAGTATCAAGGTCGTGTGGGGTCCTGAGATCCAAAGTGGGCACCTTGGGAACTTCCGTTAAATGGTTAGATTACCTGACTTTCCGTATAATAAGGTATGGCCTTTGCAGGTGATATAAATGAGGATCTTGGGCTTGGAAGCATGGATGCCCAACAGCGAGTCTGTATAAACCTGTTTGAAAACACACTGGTATTATAAGGATCATAGTGGGGTTAGAGTTTAAGTTCTTCATTGAGGAGGAGATGCTTATTTGGAGACTGGGCCAACCATATGTCCCAGGTCCTTCTGATTTACTGACAGGAATATAAAATGTGATTGAATAAAACATGCAAAATCCTTCGAAAACTATCAAGTGGTTATAGAATGATAGTGTAGTTTGTGACAGAGTGGTGTTTGGATTCCAGTTTCCAGTCTCACTAGCTGAGAAGTCTGAGCGCCACGTGGCCAGTGCTAAGGAATGGTGGCTGTTCCCAAAGCAATGGACAACTAGGATCCATGCTGTGCCCACTCAGGGGGAAGGCTACTCCTACCATCTTCTCTGCATGAATGTTGCCCTCATATCTTCAAAATACTTACCTGCCTCTATCACCTCTTCTCTGGTCTTCACCAGCAGTCTACACGCATATACTCCCAAGGTTAACAGAACACTGGAGTTTGAAAACTCATCACACCTCTAAATAAAATGTGCTGAGCGCCAGCCTTGGCAACACATAGACATAACTATTTAGCGAATGATTGGAGGAGTGACTGAATGAATAAATCAATACTGCAAGCAGCCGTCCATATTTATTACCTGCTGTGTGTAAGTTACTATGTTAGATGTCCTTCCTGCAAATTAACAATAATAATACATTCATATTTCTGGACTCGAAGAGGCTGATTGGTAGAATAAAAGCACACATAGTAAGAGCTAGCAATAGGGGCACCTGAGTGGCTCAGTTGGCTAAGTGTCAGCCTTCTGCTCGGGTCATGAAACCAGAGTCCTGGGATCAAGTCCCACCTTGGGCTCCTTACTCAGCAGGGAGCCTACTTCTCCCTCTCCCCTTACTTGTGCTTTCTCTCTCTTTCTCTCTGACATATAAATAAAATCTTTAAAAAAGAGAGATGCCAAAAGACATAATTCTTTAAAAATAATCAAGACTAACACTCAAGAGTAGTGGTAAGGTTGACAAGGACTAAGGGAATGAAGTGGAAGCAGATAGCACCTCAAACCTGTATGCCAGGTGAGGTTCCTTGGAATAGAGAGAACTTGAAGAAAAGATTCATACACCCGGTTGCATGAGTTGGGATGAAGGGCATTCTAGGAAATGCCCTTCATTCTAGGAAATGTACATTCTAGGAAATGTAGCCAAATGAGCACAGATACAGGAGCTGGGAGAATGCATTTGGTGCGGCCAGAGAATGAGATTTGCTTAGACAGGGTTGTCATGTGGTAACTTGTAGATTCAAGTACAAACATGGGCTGCATTGCAAATACTAGACTTGTAGATTTGAGAATATGAGCTTCTACACATGGGAGAATCTTTGAAAATGAAGGAGCTGAGCAAAGTGTAGTGCCTTACAAATGTGTAACTGGTTGTGTCTAGTGAGACAAACACAAAGGCTGCAAAATTGAAACAGGAAGTCGGGAAGAGGTGTTCTCCACAGGGCACATGGAAAGAGATCAGGGTATGAGATCTGGGTAGCCTCAGAAAGAGTAAAGATAATGAGCCCATTCGTGAGATATGAAATAAGTTCTAATGAACCTCAGAAACTGGTTTCTGAATAATTTCTGAAAAATTACCTTAGAATGATATTGCCCCAAATATTGGGCTATCAACAGATGCTCTAAGTTGTTAAAAACTTGGAAACCATATGGTAAAAATATTGCTAAATCTGGGGATTCTTTGTGCTCGCTTGTTTGTTTCTGCTTTGTTTTTGTTGAAGGATTTCTCACAGATCGTTTTTGGACCTCATGAGTTCCAAAAGATAATTTAGATGACCTTCCCCATAACACCCTTTTGACCTGACAATATTTGACTAAAAAACAAATAAAAAAACAAAACAAAGCACATAAAATAAAATACCTTAAAGAATTATGTGTATTGGGGTACCTGGGTGGCTCAGTGGGTTAAGCCTCTGCCTTTGGCTCAGGTCATGATCTCAGGGTCCTGGAATTGAGTCCCACATCGGGCTCTACACTTAGCGGGGAGCCTGCTTCCCCCTCTCTCTCTGCCTGCCTCTCTGCCTGCTTGTGATCTGTGAAATACATAAATAAAATCTTTAAAAAAAAATTACATGTATTCCTTTGAATCCACCTTGGAAGGACACTGATAGAGATGGTAGGTAAAGGATGATACAGAGTAGGTGTTCTTCTCCTTGCTTTGTAAGAGCAGGTGTAGCCTAGGTATTGGGAGATGCTGGCCAAGCTTCAGTGACTAACCCTTATATTTACCTTGGAGATCTTCATTTGCTTTAGTGGGTCATCATCTTTAACTTCTTTGAAAGATAATATTTAACTTATGATGTACCATAAAATTAGGCAGTTTTCATACTACTCTTAAAAAGTAATTCAGTTACTTTAAAATATTAGAACTTCATTACATATTGTTCTAAATCAAATGCATATCTGGATAACATATTAAACAAGATAAAAAGATAAAATTAGACTTTGAGTTAGGAGCTAGTCTGTATTTTTTACATTTTAAAAATTGTAGTAAGGAATATATATATATATATATATATATATATATATATATTTCTTTGAAAAGGGATCTTCTAAACTAGGGTGAAAAATCCTTAATTAGCCAGTTAAATAGGCCAGCCTAATAACAAGAATTTGGCGGAGTATTCAGAAACTCAAGCTGTTTAAATCTTACTGAACCAGAATAATTTGGTGCATCAGGTGCGTCGTGTCTATTCTTGCTGCTTCTGGTTTCTTAACCTGAAACTCATAATAGTTTTGGAACTATGACAAATAAATAGGCAATCCCTTTCCTTATTTCAAATGGAGCTGTCTTTCATCACCAGGTATACAGACTTATACGAACTATTAAAAGATGACAAAGTTCTAAAATGTTCTTCGACTTTTATAGAAAATAGAATATTATGTCAATGTGGTTTGTGATAAAAATTTGACTCTTTGGTCAGTTCATCGTATACACCATTCTATTCCATTATGAAGATTCCTGTCCAGTGTTTATTGGTGTCTGTTCAGTTTTATGAACATTCATTCATTGTTCACAAAAAGGCGTTAGAGAACATGTGTAGCATTAGAAAGTAATCATACATGCAGTATTAGAGTACCTATTAATATTTTTGAGACTAACTCAGCTATTTCCGATGATTTTAGATACTGGCAATGTTCCAACTCACATAAAGTTGGAACTCACCCAATAAAAGAGGGGCCTCAAATCTACTTAGCTAATTAGAGGAGCTTGTGTTTGGCGGCAGGTTCAGAACACGGAGGATCACACCATTATTTTAAATATAAATCACCAAGGGTAATTTGGAGGTCTACATTATGTTACCACACAAAATTTTCAGTCTATAAATCGCTTTCATTAGAACATCACCTCTTTGAATTTTGAGATTATTCCCTTTGCCATTTCGGGAAAAAATAGCAGTACTTCTAAATTTCTGTGTAATTGGAAATTTTATCTATGTTTTGTGCCACGTGTGGCTGCATTAAATCTTTCCTTTGTTAGCCAGTCATCAAAGATTACCGTGTCTCCATCTAGGATGTGATTACCATGAATTAATTCAGAACTTTGAGCCTACCAGTGACGAGCTAAGAACAGCGGTTGATCTGATGAGGGTGGTTTTCCTTGTATTTATGTAAAAGAAAATTGAGTGCGAAGGGGAATATTTCACCTTTCCAGGTACTTTGTGGCAAGATAAAGATTTTCATGTCTGTCAAATGTATGGATAAATTTCTACCACAGATATGAGTAAATATGCAAATTAAACAGCATCTCTGCTGATGTTTAATTTCACACTCACATTTGCCAAGATGATTATGCTTATTTCTAGAATTTCAACCAGGGCTATTTACTTTATAAACTGAGATAATTGAAGATAGTGACAAAAAATAACCTTGAATCTTTCTACGATCTAAGCTAATTAAGTTAGAATTAAACTTAGATTTAATTTGTTAAAAATTAAAGCCCACAAACAAGTATATGCTTGCCTTTTAGATCAAGTTTGTTTTGGGGTTTTTTTTGTTTGGTTGGTTTTTTGCTTATTTTTTGTTTTTCTCTCAGTTGCTAATCTGCAAAACACGAGCATCCACATTGGGCATCTTTCTCATTATCACAAATGCACTAGACCTGCCACAAAGGGCCAGGAGCACTTGGCTGGCACAGTGTGGCCAAGTCTCAGAAGAGCCTTTTTCTGCTTTCCTGGTAGAGATGTGTGAAGGTTAATGGGTTTTGGTCAGAAGTACTTAAAGCAATTTTAAAAATTACATTTCAGAATATCCCACCTGACCTATTAGTTGTCCTATTAGCCTTAAAGGGATGAGAACAAAACTTGAAGTCATAACCCACCTCCTGGCAGTTGCCAGGTGTGATGCTGTTATAGAAAGAAATCTTTAAAAGCCTCCAGCACGAGACAATAATACCCCCTACCTAGAAAATCTTAATGATGTAGAAACTGATTGAAGTAGAAAAGGGAGAGCAAAATTACGATGGCATTTATTCCTGTTTCTATTTTTAAAAAGAATAGACCATGGTTGGTATGGTAGGAGAAAGCATGTTAAATCTTCATCAAGGATGCTTTATAAGTCCACGCTACAATTGCGTTAATGTGATTATAGGCAATCTATTCAGATTCATAAGGTAGGCATTTTGTCCTCGCCTGCTGTAATTATGTTGAAATGTGTCTTTCTAAAACTTGAGCCTTTTTATGGTTTTTCCCCCTTTTTGAAGCTGCATTTACAAAATCAAGGTATAATTACCTGACTTAACAAACAACAGTTAGCAAGATGTAGCCTTTAAGAAACTAAGAGTCAATTGATCAGTTAGAACAAATAAAAAGCCCTAGATTCATGGCCCCAGGCCAGGAGTGAGATAATCAATGGGAAGTGGGGAAGGTATGAGGATAATTTATTTGTTGTCAGATAATATGTTTATACAGGCATACACCAACATGAAATAATGGCATAAAGTAAGCTTTCTAATGTAGACTAAATCAACATTGAAATTTAGAGGAGAAATAGGTGTTGATAAGACCGATGACCCTATTGTTAATATTTTCAGATGTAGTTATTTGCATATGTCACGGAATACACAGTGTGAAGAGGTAATTTGGTTACTTTTCAAGTCTGAGGGAAAAAATAATGGGTAGTGTTTCAATACTTCTGTTCAATCTAATTTTGCTCCTACAAAAAGAGAGAAAAAAAAAAAGAGTATGACATTGTACTATTATGCTATGACGAACTAGAACTATAACACAGAGACACTGGTACCAGGAAGTAGATCATCTCTGTAGATGTAATACCCCATTTTCTATCATTAAGAAAGAGAAAATGGGGGCACCTGGGTGGCTCAGTGGGTTAATAAGCCTCTGCCTTCGGCTCAGGTCATGATCTCAGGGTCCTGGGATCGAGTCCCACATAGGGCTCTCTGCTTGGCAGGGAGCCTGCTTTCTCCTCTCTCTCTCTCTGCCTACTTGTGATCTCTCTCTGTCAAATAAAAAAGAAAAAAAAAGAGAGAGAGAAAATGCTTGTGGCATCACATTATCTTCCCTTCCTAGAAGTTAATTTCACGCAGTAGCTTTGAAAGGAGAGAGCACCATGTATACTTCCATGGATTGTTGATCATAGGTCTTTGTGATTCACAAGTTTTTAAATGCCCATATTTGCTTACCCAAGTGATTTCTTTCATTCTTTAAGAAACATGTTGCCTCAAATGCATATCCTTGGACTTAGATCTCATAGTCCTATCTATGAGAATGTTAATGTACATCATTTAACTCTACATGGTTTTGAGGGTTTTTTTTTTTTTTTTTTTTTTTTTTTATTAGACAGAAAGATACAGTGAGAGAGGGAACACAGGCAGGGGGAGTGGGAGAGGGAGTAGCGGACTCTCCACTGAACAGGGAGCCCAACTCAGGGCTCGATCCCAGAACCCTGGGATCATGACCCAAGCCAAAGGCAGACGCTTAACAGCTGAGCCACACAGGTGCCCCGAGGGTTTTTCTTTAATTACAAGAGTAAGACATGTCAATGAAAATATTAAGTAATACAGAGGTTTACAAGGAATGCAGTGAAATCTCTCACTCCAGCTCTTCCAATCACATTCTCCAAAAGTAATCATTAATGGCTTGATGGGTATCTATCCAGACAGTTTCTTTCTTTTTTAAAATTTTTAAGGTATTTCATTAATTTATTTGAGAGAGAGAGAGCAAACAAGCAGGGGGAAAGGCAGAAGGAGAGCAAAACAGACTCTCCACTGAGCAGGGAGCCCAATGCTGGGCTTGATCCCAAGATCCTGGGACCAAGACCCAAGCTAAAGGCAGATGCTTAACGGACTGAGCCACCCAGGTGCTCCTATCCAGACATTTTTCTATATATACTCAACTATACACACACATACACACACACACACACACACACAGAGATAATTTTTTTAAAAATCTTTGTACTATAAAGTGTGTTCTTTAGTTTACTTTTTTTCATTTTATAATATACTGTGGACATCTTTCCATTTTATTTTAGAGTCCTTATTTACCACATACCACTATCCCATTACATATTTTACATGACCGTATTTTATTTCTACTAGTGGGCAGTTGACTATTTTTAAATAGTCTATAGTGAAAGGTCCTTGTACCAAATGTATTTTTATATACTTTAAGTGTGTGAATCCGCTAGAAAGACCTCAATTGTCAGTGTGGTTAAGGACTGTCAGACTGTTCTGGAAGCATTTGTACCTCTTCTTATTTAAATTCACACCAGCGGCATGTGTGAATGCTACTTTCCCCACATCACTGACAGAACTAGATATGTAAACGTCTTATCAGTATACCAGAGCTGGGATCTGTAACATTTGGCCATCCATCGCTACTATGTGAATCGTAAGTTTCTGAAATTTTCTTAAGTTTCTGTTTATGTTCACAAAATTGCTGCTCAGTGCATTTCAATAAAGAGATAATTCTTGAACATCATTATGTTTTTGAGAATATATTATTATTGGCATATTCAGGTATGAAGTGGAAGCTTCTCAGATGTGGAAGAAATTCCTATATGCTTAGTCAAGTCATAGAGTGGGCAGAGAAAAAAAATGTGAGTATCTCTGGATCGTATAGCTTTAGAGTTAGGAAAACAACATAGCAGAACAGCACAGCATGCACAGAGGCTCCAGAGGACAATGTGGGGTGCTTGGTGGAGTTGCTGGAAGGAAAATACACTGAACTTTTTAAAATCAGCATTTTTCAGGATATTATATTTAGTGCTTCCCCCCAGGAAACCATGTTCAAATTTATATGACTTTGGAAAGCAGGAAATGGGATGAACTCCCCATTCCCACCCTTCCATGGATCCTAGATGCTGAGAATGCAGAAATAATTAAATGATCTTTATTTCATTTATTTTTTTTTAAGATTTTATTTATTTATCTGGCAGAGATCACAAGTAGGCAGAGAGGGAGTGGGAAGCAGGCTCCCCGCTGAGCATAGAGCCCGACTCGGGGCTAGATCCCAGGCCCCTGAGATCACGACCTGAGCCAAAGGCAGAGGCTTAACTCACTGAGCCACCCAGGTACCCCTCATTTATTTATTTTTAATGTAAGAAATGGACGTGGCACACCTTGGTCTTGTACCATGTTCTTTTTCCTACAAATACTGAGATCTGCAGTTATTCCTGTTTTATCTCCCCGTGCTCCTGTGACAGGACTGTTGGGGGACTATGTGGCAGAGAGAGTTCCTCCAGTAACAGGCACGCAGAACTAGTCCCGGGTCTCCTGAGAGCCCTTCTCTTTCCATCAGCCTCCATTTTACCTCCACTCTGCAAACTATCCTACCAGTGGGGGAGAGGTCATGTGGAGAAGGAGATGAAGAGTGAGCCTTGCCGTCAGTCAGGCATGCGTTCTATGTTGGCTGTTCACAAATGTTCAGAAAGAATTTCTTAACGGGCTGGGATGCGTATACAGTAATTGGTGCCTGACCCTGGGCAAAGCCTCAGTTTCTCATAAGTAAAACAGGGAGGAAGAGAACCCCATGCTGGGGTTTGAAGACCAAGAGGGATGACAGCACCCGGGCCATAGTGCGTTCCCGTGTGTTCGTATACAAGTTGCAAATATTTTTCTCCCACTCTGATCTCTCCATAAGCTTCAACTTTATATTACCATGGCATCAGGTCAAGCTCAGGACATAAATTTTCTCCTTTTCTAGAAACCAGCATACTTCTGTTCCACCCATTCTGTTGTCAATGAGACTTCTGTTTTTGCCATTCGGCTAAGAGCACCCCTAGTCTTGTCCTGACCCAGGACAGGACATTGATGTAACGTACAAAGGGCTACGGGGCTTGTAGGCATTAGAGCTCCCTCCTCTGTTTCATCATTATTTAGCTACAACTTCACTTTATTGTTCCAATTGTTCTATTTCTGTGTTATCTCATTTACTTATCCCTCTATTAATTCTTCAAACACGTACTAAACATATCTTGTGTCGGATGGGTTCTTCTTCTCAAGTAGGTGCAGTCATTCTGGGTGTGGGTGAGAGCTCTCTGAATTTTAAGGCACAAAAGAACATCTGCAGTGTCCCCAGACCCTACAAATAGAGTTCTGCTTCCGCATACACACAGGGGTAAAGGGACCATTTCATCACACGTCTCTTTTTCTTCTTCTAAAGCACGGTCCTTAGGCACAGCAATATTGCACTCAGAATTTTGCTCATCACCCTTACAAGAAAAGGACAAATTTTAGAAAAATGGAAAAGAAGCATCAGTGGAATAACTTGATATCTCCTTGATTACACAATAATGACCCCCGGGCCAGGAGAGAGGTAGAATTATAGGCAATGTTCTCAGCAAGTGGCCCTGGGACTCCATCACTCTTTACATCATGGGAATTCCGGGCCATCACAGACAATACCATTTAATTTCAAGAGGCAGCAGCTATCATTACGCTTTCCATGTCTTAATCTCATTTGATGAAATAAGTGTTTGTAATTTTGTGTTTGATGCTCTATTCCACAAATTTTAAGGTAACTCTTTAGTCGGTTATTTTTACAAGATTTTCATTTTTACTGTAATTCCACAGGTTCTTTCCATTCTGCATACGGGCTAAACTGCAGCAGGAAAAAAATATGATTTCTGTAGAAAATATTTTTGTATCAGCAATACACCCTTCTATTGGGTTAGTGGATTAATTCCATCCTCCTTCTAGTGGTGGTACCAGAGCTATTTAACACCTGTTCGGTGGCATGGTCTAATTCCGTGGTCCTCAAACGTTGGTGTGATGGTGTGTGCCACAGAGGTGGGTTCGTAAGTCCCTCTCCAGACCCTTGGGATCTTGCCTCACAAGTGTGCACCTTGATATGCTTAACAAATGACCTTTATGAACTTTGATTTTGAGAAACACTGCTGAAGATTTACGACCTTTGTTTTCTCAGCAGAACGACTTGTTTTTCTGATTGATTGGGTGTTTATAGTCTTTTTTTTTTTAATTTTTTTTTTTTTAATTTATTTATTTGACAGAGATCACAAGTAGGCAGAGAGGCAGGCAGAGAGAGAGGGGGAAGCAGGCTCCCTGCTGAGCAGAGAGCCCGATGTGGTGCTGGATTCCAGGACCCTGGGATCATGACCTGAGCTGAAGGCAGAGGCTTTAACACACAGAGCCATCCAGGCTCCCCAGGTGTTTATAATCTTGTTAAATGCTGCTGGGTCAGTCATTGCTAGGAAAGAAAGGTATTGCAGTTGTAATAAAAAATTATTTGGCTACGAAAGCCTGACAATTTATGAGTTATTAGCACGGTTGATAAGAGTTCAAGAAGTTATGTTTCTTATTTAAATAATAATATGTAGCTTTAAAGTATTATAAATGGCATCAATAATCAAGTAAATTAACTTTTTAAGTGCATATACAGTTTACTAAGATTTTAGGCAAATTACCAAATGTATGGAACAGATTCTTTCAGAAAAAATGACTGAGGATATAATCATGATACTACTGATTAGGGAACCGAGATCAGGCAATAAAAGACTTAGGGCACTTGGCATACGAATATATGAGAAATTTAAAATAAATATTCAAGACTGTTTCTAATACACCTTTTTTTCCTAGAGTGAGAAGGGAGGTCTCAGGTGCAGAATGTGAACCTAATCTTACTGTTGAAGTGATTTTAGCAAAAGACATCAAATGCATTTTATTGGGAGGATGTCTAAAATAATTACTCAGTCAAGAATATGAAAATGAGGGATTATATGCTAATAGAATAACTATTCAATGCATCCACCAAGAAAGTAACTGGCAAAAATTATTTTGTATGAATTATTGAACACTTGATTTCAGGGCGAGCATTAGTAAAACCCATGAACAGAGGAATTGCATTCAGAGAAAGTTAGAAACGCACTTGGTATTGAAAAAAGGATTTTCTAAACTTAGTACTCAATTAGTTTAAAGTTTCTCCATTGACACTAAACAATAGAATTTAAAAAGTTTATTAGACATGAAAAACAAAAATATTTCTGAAACTGATTATGGATTGTTCAGAAATTACTTAAGTACCCCTTGCTTTGGAGTTAGTCTGATCTGATGGCCAACCAAGTATTATTTACACAGTTAGTGAAGAACTGTGTTCTGATGGTTTATATGGGGAAAGGAGAAGACTAGAAGGTAGGAATACGTAAGGCAATGAGCCTCGCAAAGCAGGAACTGAGAATGTAATAGAAAACCAATGCATTCAGTGGACATATAATCTGGACTGTCCTCTTTAGGGAAGAGAAGAAGTCTGATTACAAGCAGAACAGGGCAGGATAATTTGATGATGATCTCAATGAAGGTGTACAGAAAGAAGTCTTCATTGTTAACTAGGATTTACTGCTGATGGAAAAAAAGGGGGCTGTAGAGTAAGAGTCATAATGAATGTGGGACCCATTCCCAGTAAGAGTGTGCTTTTATATTTCAGCAGAATTGTGTCAAGATTGGACTACTGGTGTAGTCTCAGAGAATTCTCCTTCTCATTTTCTGATTTTAAATCCTGAATTCTAGTTCTCTGACTTGAATTGCCTAATTCTGATTTCTAATTCTAAATCATTCTTGGGAACTCTCATAGGAAGTCAAGTCAGTTCCATTTCCAAATTATTTGGTGTCAGATCTGTCATTGTATCTTCATCTTTACGGCCACTGCCCCCAAGCCACGCTGCCACCATCTTTTCCAGGGATGGCTGTAATTTTGACTGATCTCACTTGCAGATTTCGCTCCCTCCAACCCATTACCTACACACTACATCTGTTTTAAAATAGAAAAGCAATCATATCTCTGATTAAGACCATTTAATGGTTTGTGATTTCACTTGGAATACCTACAGCCCAATTTCAAGGACTTGCATAAGGTGCTCCCCACTTTCCTCTCCAGAATTTCCACCCCACTTCCCACCATCCATTAGCCACCTAGCCACTCCTCCTTCTCCCCGTGCCTCCCTCTTGTCACACTGGTTCCAAGCAGAGTCCTGCCTCAGTACCTTCATGCATGCTCTAGTCTATCCTCTGCTTGGAATGAGTTTTCTCAATCTCTGTTCTTGGTTGGAATATTTTTCAGCAAGGCCTCCTCTGAATAATCCATTTAAAATAAATCACCATTACCCCTTTCAGAGCATTGTATCATTTTCCATTATAGTATAAACCACTGATTGCCATTTGACATGTTTATCAGAGTGTATAATAATACACTATACTCTAATGTTCTACCAATGTTCTATTTAGTACAGTACATATATAGCACTTAACATGGGGTCTGGAAGATAGCAGATACTTGATTAACATCAGTTTAATTATGACTGAACAAATTAAAAATGGAAGAGGAGATTGGGTAAGAACTAGAGCAATAAACCATCACCACCTATGCCACCTTATTTCAGGAGTCTGTCTGCACCTGAAGAGGGAGAAGAAAGTTACTATTTTATTTTATTTTATTTTATTTTGTGTTATTTTATTTTATTTTGAGACAGAGGAGAGAGAGTGAGCACAAGTAGGGGAGGGGCAGAGGGAAGGGGAGTGAGATTCTTAACCAGGCTCTGTGCTCTGTGAGGAGCCTGACGAGGGGCTCGACCTCACAGCCCTGAGATATGACCTGAGCCAAAATCAAGAATCGGATGCTGAACTGACTGAGTCACCCAGGTACCCTGGAAGTTACTATTTTAGAGGTCTCATACTAACTTGTAGGTTGAGTTATGAGTGGAAAACATGCTCATTAGCAGAAAGACACAGTGAATATTAACATGGAATTCATAATTTTTCATTTTATGTTGCATTTAACATTCACATTCATTTCATTTTATATTAAATCAGCTTATCTTGCTCTAATATTTTTAGTGGCTGCAGGTTATGCCATCGTATGGATTTTCTATGCTTCAAATATTTTTTTTTCCTTTATGTCCGTGTTTACCTATATTTAACAGACCAGATTGCAGGAACTCTCTGTGTGGATACCTGGATTTTATTCATAAAAAATGATATTTCAGTAGCTAAATGAAAAGCCCAACCTCCACATTCTAACATCATTCTGTACGTTCCATCATTTGACAATTCCCATGCTTTTCTTCTTGTGGTTGTGTATGTTTTCTTGTTGTGGTTGTATATGTTTTCTTGGTTGGACTACTGGCTGAATAGATAAGCAACAGTGTGGGTCGGGAAGTAACTTTTCTACATTTTTGTATACAGAACATCCTTAGTAAGTATTTATTGAGTTAGATATAAATTATCTCTAATTTCAGTAGGCTCTATTCTCTTAAAAAAGAGCCAAACAGCTTTGTAGGTAGGGTCATATTTGGTGTGGGATTTGCAGAATCTTGAGCCTCGTGTTTGGGTGGTTATCATTGTAACAAAGAAACCCGAGGTAGGGTAAAAGGGTGGGATTCAAATAAATAATTTCCTTAGAAAAATTTTATGAGGAATGTTGAATAGATTCACTATTTAAAATACTAGCTATGGGATACCATTTATTTCCACTTAGCAATACTTGTTTAAATGATCAACTTTTGGCTGCATGATTATAACCTTTAGGATATTCCTAAGTAAGGAGACTGAGGGAGACAAATGCCCTTCATGATTACTTGAGTCCTACATATATATCCTAACCTCTCAACTAGGATACCCCTGAAGTTTCAGAACTAATGGCATGAACTTTAATGTGCTGTAATGAAGTGAGTAGGTAATGTATAAGCTTAGAACTTTAATATATCCGAGTGTGATTCCTTCCTCTGCCATTTACTAGCTTTGTGGTCTCGAGGAAATTATTTTCCTCCTCCAAATTTCAGTTGACCTGCCTGTAAAAAAGGAGAAATATATATTTCCATCAGTGAATTGTGAGCTTCTTTTCTGTGAATTGTCTTTTTTTATCATTTACCCATTTTTATATTTTATATCCTTTTTATATTTATGTTTATTTTTATATTTTATATTTTATATTCTTTTTTTATATATATTATCCAGTCTGCATACTAACCTTTGGTTAATTGTATGTGCAGCAAGTACCTTTTCCTAGTCTTTATATATTTTTTATCTTTGTTGATTATGTGTGTGTGTGTGTGTGTGTTTGTATGTATATATATAATTTTCACATGAAATTTTGACTTTAATTATTAAACTTATAAATTGGACTAAATGGTATAATTTGGCTAAGTATATGTTTTCTATGTCTAGTTAACAAATTCTTTCTCATCTGCAATATTATACATTGCTATATTTTTTCTGAAAATATTATAAATATTTTAGTTGAGACTTTCCTCAAAGCAAGCCCCGAGACAGTAATTAAATTGCAATAAGTTTGTGAGGAAGCTGAGCTCAAACAGAACTGATAGAAAATGAAGAGTGTGAGACTGGAAAAAGGAAGAGCCCCATAAATGATATATTTTCAAATAGGTCACAGATCTGGTCCCACTGTGGTTTGATCCTTCTTTGAAACCACAAGAGGGAATGTAGAATTTGAGTTGTCCTTGAGAGGCAGAAATGGAAAGCCCATTGTTTTTCTGTCATCGGCTGAGGGTCCTTCCCAAGGCTATTCTCTCTGAGGCATTTTCGGCTTACCACCTCCCCCCTCTGGCCCATTAGGGCACTGAAAGGCCATAGACAGCATCCAGATGCTTGTATAGGACATATGGGCATGTACTGAACTTTGATGCCTGAGAATATGGATGGGGTGCCCACAGCATCTGCTAAGATATTTGACATTTATTTTTTCCACATTCTATGAACTAGGGATCAAATTTTATCTTGTTTTGTATGGATAACCGAAGTCTTTAATTATGGAATACTTCTCCTCCTTGCTACAAAGTTCCATTTCTGCCATACGCCAAATTTTCAGACACATGTAGGTATGTCTCTGGGCTTTTGAATCTGTTTTCTTGATCTGTTCTTTTTTAACCTTTTGCCACTGCATAGGTTTTAATTAATTTATTTTTACAATGTAGTAAAAATTTTAAATAATCTAGTAATTTAAACCAATACAGAGAATACGTGTAAAGCAGGAGGCTAGGCAGCCCTTTGTCTCTCTTTATCCTTGCTCTTTGGTGTTTTCTTGCTTTACTTTCCAAGAATGAATTTTAGGGTCTGCTAGACTAGTCATACCCGTGTGTGCACACACACTCACATACACTGTGGAAATTTTTATTGCAGTTACATTAATTATAGAGAGTAATGTGATGACAAGGACAACTTAAATATTTAATCTTTTTTTTTTTTTTAAGATTTTATTTATTTATTTGTCAGAGAGAAAGAGGGAGAGAGAGCGAGCACAGGCAGACAGAATGGCAGGCAGAGGCAGAGGGAGAAGCAGGCTCCCTGATGAGCAAGGAGCCCGATGTGGGACTCGATCCCAAGACGCTGGGATCATGACCTGAGCCGAAGGCAGCTGCTTAACCAACTGAGCCACCCAGGCGTCCCTTAAATATTTAATCTTATCATCTTGGAGAAAAGGTTTTTTTGTTTATTTTTTTATTTATTTAGGTTTTGTTTTTTGTTTTTAGTTTTGTGTGCGTATGTGTTTTACTTTCTGTGTTTCAAATATCTCATTATTTCTCCATAAATATTTTGCACCTTCTGTGTAAAATTTATCCGTTCTTCTTTTAGAGGGGTTTTATTACTCTTATTAATGGATATTTTTATACAATAAATTATCCAATAGTTCTGTGTTAGTGTAAAGGAATGGTTCTATGCCCAGGAACTATACTAAACTCTATTAGGAGTAGAGAGTATGGATTTTCTTGTATTTTCATTGAAGATAATCATATTATCTGTAATGAGTGAAGATTTTTCTTCCTTTTTATCCTCACAACAAATGTGTTTTCTTGACTTATTGCAATATCTAATCTCCTCAGTTGCATATGAAAGAGGCCATGGGGAACTTTCTAGAGTGCACACCAGTTATACTTTTCATGTTGGGTTTTGTTAAAATGCCTGTAACCTATTAAAAATTCATTCCATTTCCTCATTTGCTAATATTTATCATAAAAAATACTGAATTTTGTGAAATTATTTCTCTGCATCTCATCAGATGATTACATGTTTGTCTCCCTCTCTCTGTTAATGGGGTTACTTGGGGTTACTTTAACAGATTTTGAAAGTTGAACAATTTTTCACTTCCTGTGAAAACTTACTTAAACATTGTTTTGATGTGGCTTGCTAGCAATTAAAGATTTTCTTAAGTAATCATCAGCAATTTGGGGTGCCTGGGTGGCTCACTTTGTTAAGCCTGTGCCTTCGGCTCAGGTCGTGATCTCAGGGTCCTGAGATTGAGCCCTATGTTGGGCTCTCTGCTCAGCAGGGAGCCTGCTTTCCGTCCCCGCCTCCCGCCTGCCTCTCTGCCTACTTGTGATCTCTCTCTCTGTCAAACAAATAAATAAAATCTTAAAAAAAAGTAATCGTCAGCAATTTTCCATTGTTCTAATTTTCTTGGGTAGTACAGCTATGAATATTTTAAATTTATTTATTTTTTATTATTTTTTTAAAATGTAATTCAAATTTTTAAAAAGATTTTTATTTATTTGTCAGAGAGAGGAAGACAGAGAGAGCACAAGCAGGGGGAACAGCAGGCAGAGGGTGATGCAGGCTCCCTGCTGAGCAAGGAGCCTGATGTAGGACTCCATCCCAGGACCTGTCCTCCCAGGATCATTACCAGAGCTGAAGGCAGATACTTAACCAACTGAGCCACACAGGTATCCCTAATATTTCAAATTTAAAGAAGACTTGGGTAACTCTGACCATTTATTTTATTTTTCCAAACAGTATTAATAAAATTTACACCATTTGGGGTGTGTGAGTGTGTGTGTGTGTGTGTGTGTGTGTTGGAAGTTTTTAAATTATGTAGGCATTGTGTTTTTCACTAATGATTCCTCTGTCCATTTTCCTCATGTTTTCTTATATAATGGAAAAAAAGCCTGATGTAGTCATTGTTTATACATTCCTATAACAATAATTTTGTCTTCTTTGCATTTCCTAATTAATGAATTTCATCTTTTTATTTTATTCCTATGTATCTTTCATAAAATTTCAAAAGTTTTTCTTGTTCATTCTTATTTTTGAGTACCCAAGGTTTTTTCTCTTTATGCACTCAATTTTTGAGTGCTTTCTCTTTTATTTATCTGTTTGCTTCATTTAGTTTAATTTTTTTTTTTTTAATTAGGCTCCATACTCAAAGTGGGGCTTGAACTCATTACCCAGAGATCAAGAGTTGCTCAGTCTACTGACTGAGCTTCAGGAGCCCCTTGGGACTTTTTCTTTTAAAATACTTTCTGATACCATTTTTTCTACTTTCTTGAGTTTATTGTTCATTATCTACCTTCTTTTAACCTTAATTCTTGGCTTGGTTATTTTCAATCTATCATATTTTTATTGGGTGCATTTGAGCTATAAATCTCCTTTAACTGTACTTCTGTGAGTTTTGATATATAGTAGTTCACTGACTTCATTTAAGTATTCCTTGATTTTCATTCTGGTTATTTTTTTGAAACAGAGATTATTTAGTTTGGGATTTTTAATTTTGAAATTAATAATTATTTGGGGATTACTTTCTGTTATTGATTTCACATTTTATTCCATTGTAGTCAATTCTTTGGGAAATGCAGAGATTTTCTCTCTCTCTTTCTTTAATAGTGTGTTCACAGTCTTTTTGCATAACTTAATATATCATCTAAGTGTTGCTAGTAAGACTCTATTTCTGGGCAGTAGGTCAGTTTTTTAATTGTGCTATTCCAATCTCTGTTCCCTAAGTTGTTTTTACCTGCTTTATCTATCAACCATAAACTCAAAAAATTATTGTGTTTGTGGTCTAGTCAGTTCTCTGACAATTTTTACTCCACAGACTTTGAGGCATTGCTCTGGAGTCAGAATTACCATGCTCTCTACACAAGTTGACTTTTTTTTTTTTTTTTTTTTTTTTTTAATGAGGAATGAACCTCTTCAGGCTAAAAAATATGTTTTGAAACATATTTTTGGAAGTTAAGTGTACTCATCCAGTGCATGTGCGTGGCATCCCTAGTATTTATTTATCTTATAACTGAAAATTTGTACTTTCTGTCCATCTTCATCCAGTTCTCCCATCCCTGACCCCCTCACTTCTGGCAACCTGACTTCTTTTTCTGAGTTTTTGTTTATTTGTTTTTGATTCCACATACCAGTGATATCATACAGTATTTGACTTTGTCTTATTTTCCTTAGTATGATGCCCTTAAGGTTTATACATGTTGTCACAAATGACACAATTTCCTTCTTGTTTATGGATGATTAGTATTAAATACACCACATTATCTTCATGCATTCATCTTTTGGTGGACACTTGGGTGGTTTCCATGATTGGACTGTTGTAAATAATGCTGCAGTGAGCCTGGGGGTGCAGACATCTCTTCAACATAACGATTTCACTTTCTTGGCATATATTTCAGAAGTGGAATTGCTAGTCACATGGGAACTCTATTTCAATTTTTTTGAGGAACCTCCATATTATTTTCCATAGTGGCTGGACCAATGACTTATTATCCCACCAACAGTGCACAGGCATTCCTTTTTTTCCCTATATCCTCACCAGCCTTTGTTGTTTCCTGTCTTTTTGAGGCTAGCCATTCCAGCAGCCATGAAGTAATATCTCATTGTGGTTTAATTAGCTTCTTCCTGATGACTGGTGGTCATCAGTCAGCACCAACATCTTTGTCTTTTGAACTCTGTATTTGCTGTTGATAAGTCTGCTGCCATCTTTTAAAGTTATTTCTTTGAGTATAATCCCTTTAAACTTCTGGTTGCTTTGAACATTTTCTCTTCATCTTGAATGATGTGCAGTTTCATCAAATGAGTCTAAGAATGAATTGTAATCAGGATTAGTGTGCTGCTTTGAGCTGAGAAAGCCCAGTAATTTTTCTAGTGGACATTAACATCTAGATCCCAACCATTAAGGACCTGCATCTCAGTCTCTATCCCTCACACTCCCCGAGGGATCAGCTCCCAGACGTAGTTCCTGCCTTTATTTCTAGCACCTAGGGATTTTTCTTTCTTCTTCTGAGTCTATTTATATAAAATAAATGTTTATTATATTTTATCCAACATTTCTGTGCATTGTAAGTGAGCCGGCCTCAGCTCAGTCTGCCATGTTGCTGTAAATTCTGAAACACTTTTTCTTTCTTTTTTTTTTTTTTTTAGGAATGTCTGCCACATATCAGGGGACCCTGCTGTGAAAAAAAAAAAGCAGGGGTTTTATTTTTTTCTGGTAACTCAGGCAACAGAAGTTGTGCTAGAATTTTCAGAATTTCTTTTCTCTCTTTAAAGAGTTTTAAAAAGACACAGCAAGGATGGGAGCTTCTTATATTGGCCTTCCCCAAGAAATCCTTAAAATCAACAGTCAATAGGAGACATGCATTCTGAGGTGATGAAGTGGGTCCCGGTCTGATGCTGGGCCCCTTCCCTTCAACAAAAAGAAATGCATGAAAATAAGCCAATTAGTCATGTCCGATATGATATGTGCTAAGAGGAAATCTTCCTATTTTTCTTGTACTAATCAAGTACATCTTCGAAATGGGGAAAAGTATTCCGTTAAGTATGAGAAGCAATAAATACGATCTGATAAAGGTTGCATGAATTATCACCACCTTAGAATTTCACTGTTTATAGTTTATTTCAGTTGTAGAGAATGGGACATTTTTTTTACCCAGCCCCCAAATTTCCTTCCTTCCAACAAAATTACTACTGTGTGTGCAGCCTGAATTCAAATGCATACAACACATATGTATATGGACATACAAAGGCATCACAGATGAGGAAAGAGAAGGTTATTTCTATATTGCAGAGACATGAAGAGTAAGTTTGCTTTCATCTGTGTTCTGGTGTCACAGAGGATTACAGAAGATGGTGGGCCATGGAGAGAGCTGGGAGGGAAGAGAGAAAGAGGCAGATGCAGTATTGGGTTGGGCTTGCTGTGTCCTTCAAGAAGGGAGACCTGCAGGAGAGGAAATAGTTCTGATTAGGGGTTGGCACATTACAGGAAATAGGAGATCTGGAATACAAATGAGCAGATCCAGTTCTAGCTCTCAAGTCATTTTGACAGGCTATGTCATAAACATGGTTCGCACCAGTGTGCTGAAACCCTGAATGTCCCCTGGACGCCATGTGGAAAATTCCAATTTAAAAGCTATAGAATAACATATTGGCAGGAGTCCTTTCTTCTTCCTGAAATGTAGCACTGGTGAACGATACTTTGAGGTGAGGTGTTGTCCAGTTAAAGGCACATTTAGTACAAGTCAATTAAATTATAAATGAAGACATAGAGTAATAGAAGGAGAAAGAATTAGTGTGTTCACAAACCATGACCGATGAGTAATTATTCATGAAGGGGGAAAGAAAATGACATTAATGAACACCTATTATGTGTAAGGCATCGTCCTAGGTCATTTATAATGAGACAATAGGTACTTAGAAAGGTGATTACAGTCTCCCTCACAATCCAGCCTCAATGATCTGAAAACCACTGGGCTCTCGGAGGCTCGTATTGCATTTTGTTAAAATGCCAGTTGAATAGAAATAAATCTGTGATCTCTGATTAGAGTGGATTTTACCCTTCCTTTATAGATGTATTTTCCATATTAAGCACAGTGATGGTTTTAAAATATTTGAAAAGAAGAGAGTAATTCTACCCCAACTACCATAAGAGAAGCTTTTTTATCTACGCAAGGGATCTCCTGATAATATAAAGACATGAATGTATTTTGGTAGAAAGTGTGTCAGTTGCCCAGATTTCTTTAGCGTCCACCTTTGTGGCTGCTGTTGATGTATATGTGAAATAGATGGGCACAGCCATCATTTACAGGGTTCACATGTGGTTCTCAGAAAATCTAGGTCATCTCTCAATATCAGGATGCTAAATTGCGTATAAAGCAGGTCAGCTATCCTGCACCGCTGATTTGTGGCACCGTGACAGCCTGCTATTTGCCTCTTAAGAGTTAAATTGTATCTGCTAATCTTAGCTTTTAAGCAGCTCGTCCTGACATTGCTTAATTTACTTGTAACCCTTATAACAGACTTTTAGCAGAGGGTATTGGTCTTTGTACTGGATTGAAAACTGGCAGTCCCATAGGAAATTGAATAAAACTATTATCATAGTTAAGGTTGCCTATCATTCTAATTATAATTCACATCCAATAATGAACACCTTGTTCAATAATATTTAATTCAAATCATGATGCTGAGTATAAAATTACATATCGAGAGAATTCATTAGAAGTTTCAAAAGTAAGCTGAGTAAATGTGCCTCGGAGAATGTATTTGATGAATTTGTAAAAGTATTTAAATTAGATCTGTAAAGTATTATGAAAAATCCACAAGGGATGCACAATTAGGCGAATAAGCTCTTCAAGGCCAGGAGCTGCTGGGCATTCATTCTAAAATGCTTTCTGATATATTGTTTATGCAAAGCAGAGATATGGGCGGGGGAACAATCATATACAACAAAGCAGAAACGCAGCAGAGGTGATGCCAAAAGTAATTGAATAAAAAGTAATTAGTTCTCTAGCCTTTGCCTACATATTATTCATATGTCACTGAAGTATTTTAATGTGGGACAAATGGTTATTTAATTTATGCATGTTTTATAAAGTCCATAATGTATGAGCTTCATGAATTACTCATTCATAACCAAGTCCTCTTTCAAAATACCATGTGCAGGTTAGACAACGTTGAATGTATAGTCGTGTCATTTATAATACTTAAACAGATTATGTCTGTATTGATTTTATCCTGATACACGAATGACATATGAAAATGTCCACTTTTATTTATGTTGTGCTCATTACAGTATAACTAGGGTAATTTTACCATCAGATGAATTTATCTCTGGGTTGATGCTTTTATTCACTTGGATGTTCATTTCATTCATTCAGCATTTATTGAATGGTAACTATAATCTAAACATTCTACTTGATTGATGATGAGGGAGCAGAAAGATCAAGAAAAACAATCTACCTTAAAGTGGAATTGATAGTTTGTATCCTAACAGGGGAGAGGATAATTGTATAACTCACCTTGCTAAGAGTGTACCGCTGCAAAATAAAATGCATTTAAAGCAGCGGACAGCAAAATTCTTTTGTGAAGGACCAGGTAGTAAATACTTTGGGCTTTGCCAGCCATGAAGTTTTTGTTGCAACTACCAAGCTCCACAGTTGTAGTGTGGAAACGGCCATTGACAGGATATGTAAATGACTGAGTACGGCCATGTTCCAATAAAACTTTATTTACAAAATCAGGTGACAGTAAGAATTTGGCTCATGGATTGTAGCCTGCCCATTTCTGCTGTAAAGAAAAGTCCCATGAAAGCACAAAAAATGAGTCGGCTCTGGAACGAGCAAGGGGGAGTTCGTGAATATTTTGTCAAGGAAATGACATTTAAGGTGAGATGTGAACAATGGATAGAAAGTAACTGGTGATATGTGAAGGACAGCTTTTAAAAGATACCTGGAGAGCCATACTGCAAGAAGGAGATGCCTACTTCATGAAGTTTGTATTACTAATCCCACTTTACATCTGAGAAAAGTAGTGCTCAAAGAAGCAAAGGGACTTACCCAATGATTGAACAGGTTCAGATCTATATTTTTTTAATTCCAAAACTGTATCTTCTTTCCATTTTTCACACTGCTTTGTTGAGTATAACACACAAACATATGTAAACATAGTTCTCTTTCTCTTAGGATTTTGTAATCCCTTATAAATTCTTTTGGACAAATATATTTATAGAATAAAATAAAAATTTTAATCTTATTTTTCGACAAACCTTTTTAATTTCCTCATGCGGCAAAGACCAAGAATAGATTCATTCACAGGCAACTTTCTAAAACACATGCACCACTAGCTGCTCTACACTCAATATATCACAAAGCAAACTTTCTAAAGGGACAGAACCCTGTTGGTTATTTTAGAATGGACCTTGAGCCCTAATGTCTGGGATGTGATTTATTGATTGCTATAAGGCAGAGCAATGAGCGATTTATGGGGACTGAAGTAAAAAGAGAAAAATAAGAATCTTTTGGCTAGCAGTAGAGTTAAACACTGGAACAAATATACTTTTTCAAAAAAATACTCTATGGGGGCACCTGGATGGCTCAGTGGGTTAAGCCTCTGCCTTTGGCTCCAGTCATGATCTCAGGGTCCTGGGATCCAGCCTTACATCAGGCTCTCTGCTCAGCAGGCAGCCTGCTTCCCTCCCTCCCCGCCCCACCCTGCCTGCCTCTCTACTTGTGATCTCTCTCTGTCAAATAGATAAATAAATAAATAAATCTTAAAAAAATAAAAAAAATACTCTATGAATAAGTAAATATGTTTTATAAGCATGAAGATATATAGGTGTGTGCTTTTATTATAGTTTACCTTTCACTTTCTTGTTCCAAGTCTGATCTAATAAACGCCGTCATGCATGTTGGTTAGTCCTTTCCCTAATGGACTGATGCCATTTTATAGTGTCCAAACATTCTTTGAACTCTTTTTAAAGTGCCAGGTTAAAATTTTATTTCAGAATATAGTTAAATAAAAGAAAAACCTAAGAAAAAGCAATAAAGTACCATACGATTTGTAAATATTTATTTTCGGTAAGAGTTGAATGACATTTTAATATTGTATCGTTAGCTGACACATTGAAAAAGCAACATTAATTATATCCTGACAGAATCAAGAAAAACCTGATTTCCATAATTAAGGAAATGGGATAGAAGAGAAGAAGTGACTCTTTTCCCCCCCTTTTATAATGTACACACTGGCCCAAATACACACCCGGAATGAGGTTAGATTGACTTTAAACCAAATGTTGCTTTTATTCAATTTGATCAGAAAGAGCTTAGATGGGTATGGATACAAGCAAGGGAAAGAGCTATAAATTCTAAGAATTGTCATTTTCTAGTTAATTCTATTCTGAAATGAGGTTTTTCTTAGCTGTTAGGAAAGAAAAGGGCCATTAACTAGGCATTAACAAGCAATTTCCAGTTCAATTTTGCAGATAAAAAATGTTTGATTAAAGATAGTGTCTGGAGATATTTAGAGACGTCAGGAAAACCAAATGTCAAACTTAAAGGGAATTTTGTATGAGTACATTTTCCCGTGGCCACTCTGCTCTATTTTTTCATGGTATAGTTAGAACTCCTTTTAGACAGAAAGTATTTAATGAGTGTCAATTAATAAAGAAAAATGCATTGAAATCCATTTTCCCATGATGGTTATTTTCTCTCCAATTAGGAGAAAAATATTCTCGAAGATCTACTATGTGAAAATACAAATATATAACGAAATATCGCCACGACAACATTTAAGTGGATGCAAAGGAAAATTATTTCATTCCTTTTTTCACATAGTGTTCGACCACTTTACACCAAACATTTCATCCAGGCCACTAATATGACATTTGTTTCAAAACACAGTGTTCTCTTTTCTCTACAAAGATAACTTTATAAACCTATAAATTGTTTGGTGAGTACTATAAGCTGTTTTCCAGTTGTAACCACGGAAAGTCAGTTCTCCAAATGCCATTGCCCTGTCCAGAGACTCCGAAACCCGCAATGATGCTTTCGGACACCAAACTGGCTATAGGAAACAATCAAATAAAAAGACACGAAGCTAATTACAGGTGGCATTTCCGGTCTCTTAAACATCACACCAGTAGCTCACGAGTTCCATGAAAATGGGGAGAAACAATCCTAAATATCCATGGCGAGCTCTTTTATGACTTGAAGTATAGGAAGATTAATCTAGCGGTTTAAAGAAAACTATCTTTCTCAATAGTTTTATCCCTCTCTGTTTTCATTCTTTTTTTTTTTAATTTTATTTATTTATTTGACAGAGAGAGAGAGAGGGAGAGATCACAAGTAGGCAGAGAGGCAGGCAGAGAGAGAGGAGGAAGCAGGCTCCCTGCTGAGCAGAGAGCCCGATGCGGGGCTCGATCCCAGGACCCTGAGATCATGACCTGAGCCGAAGGCAGAGGCTTAACCCACTGATTCATCCAGGTGCCCCTCTGTTTTCATTCTATGTGCGTCTCTGAATGGTTTATGTAATTGTATGAAGCTGGATTAACGTCAGGCGTAACAGCAGACTTAGCAGAGATAGTGAGCTAATCAGGGAATGAGCCCATGACTGACTCCTCTGTGAGTCAGGGGCCCGATGCTTCCCATTGTGCCTGGCACATCGCTGGTGTCACACACCATTTGCTCTTGTAACGGGAACATTTGTCCGGGTTGAGCCCAACAGTTCTTAACCGGCATAACAATAATAATGATGCCGATACTACTGCAACCAACACCAAGATATTCTGTGTTTGCTAGAGGTAAACACTGACCATCCTCCGTTTTAGCAAAGAGATTTTAGTAGTTACAGTTGAAAATGTTTAGAGACTATCTTTAATCTAGCATGTTTATCTTTGGTTACGTTGTAGAGAAAAATGATTAAAGAAGCTTTTCTTTGGAAGTGTAAACCTTTGCTAATCATATGCCCGATGTCAGTTTCTCTATTTTATAGATAAGTTGGTAAACAGACAATAAAGTTACTCCACTTTTTCTCTTGAAATAAAATCTTTAGTTCCCAAGGCTAAAATGCATACTTTTATCACTGGGTCTCCTTATCTTTTCTCTCCCGCATGGAAGCTGTAATAAGTCAATAAATCAATTTCGGAGTTGCTCCTGTTCTTTATTGTCAGACGAGGTGTCCACTCTTTAACAGCTAAGCTATAGTATGGTGTATTGTCATAATCTTGTATACTGATGGAAGTATCCACACCTTTGTGTATAGTCCTGTAAGATACAATAGAATGTTCTAGAATGGCAGTGTGCCATAGGCTGCCTCTGCCCTTGCCCTCTTGGCCTCCCTAAGCCACTACGTATGTAAGTAGAATGACCACTTGGGGACACTGTGTGCAGTTACCACATGGGGAAGAATAGGAGAGATAGAGAAAGATCTCAGACATCCGTGGGCTCACGGGCTAAATGTAGCCATGTGAATAAAAACCAACAGAAGAGCCACCTGGGTGAGTTCAGCCCAGAGTGATGATCTATAATCATTTAAAAAAAATTTTTTTAGGCCACTTAGTTTGGGGGTAGTTTATTATGCATCACAGACAGTCCAAACAAGTATTAAGAAAGACCTAGAGAACGGGCCATGTTAGCCAAGGAGTTGAAGGAACTGAGGACGGAAGGGATCCTTTTCCCTCAAAGGATAAGACTTATTCATAGATCTTGGGTGGGGAAAAAAAAATCATGTGCTTGAGTAAATGAGAAAGAATGAGAGAGTGCAGGAGAGAGAAGGAGACTAAAAGGAGGGAAGGAAGGAGGGAGAGAGAGATTGAGAGGATGAACAAGTAAATGGCTGTTGTGACTTGAATTTAGCTAGTGATCGGGTGAGTGCTCAAGATGAAGCCAGGGAGATGATAGGGAATGATAGGGTTCTGGGGGCTGTGTTAAGGATTTTGGATTCATAAGCAACTGAAGCTTTTAAGGATAAGAGAGAATATAAGACATCTCATGCTTTAAATATATGACTTGAGGGGTGCCTGGGTGGCTCAGATAGTTAAACATCTGCCTTTGGCTCAGGTCATGATCTCAGGATCCTGGGATCAAGCCCTGTGGGCTCTCTGCTCAGCAGGGAACCTGCTCCCCCCTCTCTCTCTGCCTACTTCTGCTTACTTGTGATCTCTTTCTGTCAAATAAATAAATAAAATCTTTAAAAATAAATAAATAAATGACTTGAATGACTGTATAGAGAATGTATAGAGAAGAACCAAGGTTAAACGTAGATGAAGGATATCACAGTGTTGTGATAGAGACTTGGAGTCAGGTTGGAGCTACACAGCAGGGTGAAGTAGACCAATGTGAGACTTACGTTTTGGAAAATGAATCAAGCGATTTTTTTTTTTTTTAATGGACTGAATATGGGTGCTGAGGGCGAGGGAAGGATGTGTACCAATGACTCCTTGACTTCTGGTTTGTGCAGATACTTTCATGAAGTTGCCATTTACTGCAATGCATAGCCCAGGGATAGAATGGATTTGGGGTGGGCATTTGGGAAGGGTGGTTCAGAAGATCTGGCCCCGTGAAATCTTTGGAAGGCATCTGTGAACTACCAAGTAAGGATGTCAAGGAAGCACTTGGATGTATGTATCAGTGGCTCAGAGGAAAGGTCTGAGGGAGAAATATGTATGTGGGTGAAATACACACAGATGTATTTGAAGCCACTGGAGTTGAAATAATGTCCCAGAGGAGCATGCAGGTAAAAAGAGAAAAGGATCCAAGCTTAAACTCTGAAGAACTCCATTTGTCCGTGATTGAATTAAGGAGGAGGAAGGGGGAAAAATTGCACCCAGAAGTAGTAGTCTAAAGGCTGACAGGAAGAACAGAGTGTCCAAAAATGCAAGAGAAAGGTTTTCAGAAAGATAAGAGTTTCCTTTGGCAGGTCAAGTAAATTGGAAGCAGGAGTTCCCACTGGATTTAGAATCCTGAAGTTCATTGTCAATGCGGAGAAGAATCATGGGGGCAGAGCGGTGCATGAATGGGATGGTGGACACACGCTGGGGAAGAAGAGACATTGTGGGTTGGTCAAGCTTTGAGAGACATAGCTACAAGGAGGTAGTTATGTCAGAAACTAGAAGGGGGTATAGGGTGAAGGGATGAATATTAACATGTTCAAAACACTATTTTTAACTTGATGAAAAGAATCCAGTTGGCGGGAAGAAGTTGAGGGTGCAGGAAGGAGAGAGAACAGACAGTGGAATAAATAACGCACAACACTTACAGAGAAACTGAACTTCCTTTGGCCTCCTTGTCACCCTATTCAAGAACTTCTCATGCCTTCCAGAGGCTGCTCATGCTCCTGTCTTTGGCCCATCCCCCAACTTTGTGTGCTATGGGGACGCCTCCCAGAATCCAGCATGACTAACTCCTTTCTCCTCTTCAAATTCTTACTCCAGTGCCTTCTTCTCAGAAAGTTCCAACCTGTAAAACTTCCTGCTGTCTCCCTCTCAGAAACTCCAAACTCCCTCACCCTGATCTTTTCTTATTTTTCTTTTTCCCTAGTATTTATTACAGTCAGGGATGTGATTAACTGAGTCTAATCAATGACATCTATAATTTTCTTATTTACTATTTAATTAAATTACCTATTATTACTCATTATTTTAAAGATTTTATTTATTTATTTGAGAGAGAGAGACAGAAGGAACGTGGGTGGGTGGAGGAGCAGAGGGAAAAGGACAAGCAGACTCCCCACTGAGCAGGGAGCTTGATGCAGGGGTTGATCCCAGGACCCGAGATCATGACCTGAACAAAATTCAGATGCTTGACCAACTGAGCCACCCAGGCACCCCAATAATAATTAATAAATAAAATAATAATAAAAATAAATACTGATTATTTAGTATATTCTCCCTCACTAGAAATTAGGATCTGTCAGAACAGGGATATTCTTCTGTTCTGTTTTGTTTAACTGATATGATCCTTCCCAGTCCTGATATATTGCTCTGCTCCTTTCATAGCTTAGCAAACTCTTCCCATTGGCCTTCAGAAGTGTGTGTTAGAGGTGAGTTGAGGGTGAGTAGAGGTGAGTTGAGTTGTTCACAGAGTAGAGTATTTAGCGTCCCTTTTTCAAACATCTTGTCATTGTGCTCCTACGGTCCATATCCCTCCCCCTCTTGCTGTTCCTCCCCACCCATACACTTACACAGCTGGAGAGACCTCCTTGATTCTCTCCACCTCTCTGAACTTACCTTCAAGGCTTCCCATAAGTAGTAGAGCTTACAATCACTTCTGTCCTCTGTTCATTCTTTTTGCATGTTGAATGGGAACCAGGGAGTCCATCCTAGTCCATTCTGGCTGCTGTAATAAGCAATCCATAGATGGAGTGGCTTATAAATAACAGACATGTGTTTCTCACTGGAGGCTGGAAGTCTGAGAACAGGGTGCCAGCGTGGTAGGGTTCTGGTGACATCCCTCTTCCAGATTACAGATGGCCTCCTTCTTGGAGCCTCACATGGTGGAGAGTGGAGAGAAGAAAGCACTGTAGTGACTCTTGTAAGAGTGCTCATCCCATCATGGGGGCTCTGCCTTCATGACACCATCTTATCCTACTTAACACCAAAGCCCCCTCTTCCTGATACTATTGCATAGGGGGTGGGGCTCAGCGTATGAATTTGGGGGGACATAATTATTTAACCCATAACAGTACTGTCCTGGTATTCCCTCACACGGAGCTGGGCACATCCCCTGTGCTTTGTCTGCTGTATCACCTCTTGGGCGCTTGTTTTCAGTAGCACATGAGAGCATCTTGGGATACACGCCTTACCTCTTAGTAGGCACGTTGGTACAATGGTGTTAGTAGTTTTGAGGAGGCTGTTCGATCACAGCCATAAATAAACAGGCGTCTATTAAAACTGGGTGTGTGTGTTAGAGAAGTTCTGATGGTCTCGTTAATTAAATTCTTAGTCAAACTCAGGACTGCCTGAGAATATCACAATACTACCGAAAGGGACTCTGAAGTAATCATCATTTGGGTTCCTTCACCCGAGAGATGGACCATTCCGAAAACATCTCCTCAGCTTAACTGATTTCCTCAGCCCTCACCGCCTCTTGGCTGTTTCTCTAACAAAGGCATAAGTGCATCTCCCAAATAACAAAAACTGGGTATCTCCAAAATCTTGGATCTGGAAATACACCACTTTCCTCGTCTTGGTGGACCTCATATTTTTTGACCATTTAGGTTAGAAAGGCAGTAACTGATCCTTATCCTACTGTTGTTCTAAAATTTGTGTGGATGTGTGACAAGAGAGAGAAAGTGATTATTTTAAGCTTCTCTCAGAGTGTGTGAATCTACACATAGATTCGTGTGGACCAGTTGAAAAGAACACGATATCTCTCCTGACAGAGCTCAAGAGAAGAGCAGATTGAGTGGCTGAAATGCACAGGTTCTTGACCTAATGCTGAAAGGAATGCATGGCTAAAATTCACTCTCACTTTGCCTGAATTAAGTTGATAGATTGGAACAGGCATGCCTGAGTTCATTTGAGCAACTTTGTTCAAAATTAAAGGAGTAGAAATAGAAATAACTTACTTTGAGTCTCTCTTGTAGGGGGAAAAGGGGGAAGACCATAATAAAAAGAAGAAAAGGGAAACAAGTGGGGTGGGATAAACTCCTAGGAAATCATTTATAAAAATAAAAATGGAAATCAGAAAATATATGTAAAACACAAACTCTATGGGGAACTATACAACCTAAAAGCAGAAACTGAGGAAAGGCAAATCCAAAAGATTTCTCACAAGCATTTGGGAGTAACAATCCACCTGGAGGCAGGAGGTTTGAAAGAAATAAATGTACTCGTGACTAAATGTATCCGCTTCCAAGGGAGGGGAACAAATAATCCTAGAGAAGGTAGAGAGCATAGGAGACCTCCCCTTCCGATTTGAGTAGATCTGTTCTCTAACAAAACTCCTTTGGCACCTTGTCAAGGATTAAATTTTCCCAGGGTTGAGAGTTATACACAAGTGTGCATGCGTGCGCACACACACACACACACACACACACACCAGTTAAACAACATTAAAAATTTTATGATAAATTGGCTCTTTGCAAAAACCTCTCACTTGGCACGTAGGGGCTATTGTTTTCAATATCCCCATCTGGGGCCTGGATCTGTGTTGAATGCCCCATGAAGGCATCTTCTAGGGGGTGAGAAGGACAGGCTTTTTAAATTCTCTTGGTCATGGTGACATGTCCTTTGGGAAGAACCTTGCTGGGAGAAGGGACATGTGCTCCTCATAATACATAGACCTAATGAAAGCCAGAGTCTAACCCAAAGAGCTCTGGGGCTGAGCCCTCAGCAAGTCTGAAGGGGTGGCCGAGAGGGTCTTTCCTGAGCTTTGGGATAGAGAGAATTCAGAAGAAGCTGAGGATCATCTGTTTCTTCCCTTTCACAACCTTGTTTTCCGTTGTGTTAATAAAATTGTCAAGCAAGCTGTGAACATCTATTTTACTGAACGAGCTGGCCTTGGAGGGGACGATGCAGAAACAACTTAATTACTTTCACCACTGACACTCGAAACCCCCTACACTGAATCATTCTTCCTTATCCCTGGACAAAAGCTTGAGGCAGGCCATTTGGTTCTTCTGGTCACCTTCAGGCTAAACAAACAGGATTGCATCTGATTGAGAGCATACTCTACTCTCTCCTTTAGTTTATGATTTCTCCCCATCCCCAGCTTTGGTCCTACTCAGGCTCTCAAGAATACAGAGTGGGCATCTTGACTTTTCTCTGTCTTGTCCTGCTTTTCCTGCCCTTCTCACCACCTCTGGTTCCTTCAGGGCTGAAGGTGGTGAGGGAAGAAGCAGCACTGCCCTCCCTCCTGGCTATTCTTGGCCAATAGATGCCTGGCCTGGCTCGCTGCTTGTGTTTCCTTCCTCAGTCCCTGGGTAGCTGGCTCACCTCATGTAGGCTCTTTTCTTTGGAGTCCTAACTTATGACAGGTGGTCTTGAACAAGTTCCTCTCAGGATGACTCAAGTCTGGCTCCCCTCCATGGTGTCCTCTTCAGCTTGATAAATCTGGGAAGATAAATCTGGGAAGCCCAACCCTCTCTTTGCATTGTGCCAACATAGGCAACTCCAGCAAGCCTTTTGCCTGGGCAGGACTTTCCAGAAACACCAGCCTCTGAGCCCCACAGACTTGTGGAAAAACAGGGCAAGGTCTTCATTGCTCTCATCTGAGCTCTGTTCTGGTGCCTTCATAGTGGGATAGCAGAAGACTTCTCTAGATTAGCAGTGGACCTGCTGGGGTAGAAGTATAGTTGCTTTTCCTGACAAACACTTCCAGTTATCCCAGGTCTGCACGGAAGGGTGACTGAACAGAGTGGTCTCCAGTGGCTCTTGGGGTGAGACCAACTTGAAGTGGATACTGTGGGTTGAAATGAGAAAGGCATGCAGTGTGTGAGAGGCAGCTTGAAAAATGGTGGCTACATGAACGAGCTTGAGAAGATTGGATGGACAAAGTGAGGTCACCGTGAATGATATCCTGCAAGGCTAAATTAGGGTAGCAAAACCTGTGAATGAAGAACCTTGTGCTCTTCCATGTAAAGCATGAGAAAAGCCACGGCTTAGGATGATGACCGAGAGCTATGCAGGGAAGATGGCAGCTGGTGTTTCTCCCTCTGCACTTGATCCCAGTCCGTTGTACAAGTTTTGAAGCTTGACACAGAAAAACAAATACTAGACAGACAAAAGAGCTTCTGGAGCCTGTGACGTAGGGCCAGGTTGGGAGACCCTTGAGGTGGAGATCCTGTCTGTCCCATTTGCAGTTGCCTCCCAGGGGCCTTGAACAATGAGTAGCCCCTGATAGATATTCAATAAATATCCATTGGATTGAAGTGAATGCATTTGGTGGCTGGAGGCTTCAGGCACGAGGATCACAGGCTATCACGGCATTAAAGGGGCAAAAATTGAAGGATCCAAAACAGGATTAGAGAAGGATTGGAAAGGCAACTGATGAATAGAAACATTTTCATTCTTCAGATGCTTCTGTGACTCAACGTTGGGCAAAAAGATCAATGTAAAGATTTAGAATGAAAATAGAAAGAGACAATTATTGAAGTGAGTATGTTTTCAAGGTAATTAGAAACATGTGATAAGATTATAAATTGGATAACTGGCTTAGGTATAAAGACCTAGGAGATGTGAATATAGAAGTTCTTGAAACCAGGACTTTTTTGTTTATTTGTTTGTTTTTTAAGTCACTTGAGGAATTAGCCAAAAGAATACAGAACAATAACAACAACAACAAAAACTAAGGGAAAAAAGTCAGCTTTCATTTAACCAGCTATATTCAGGGACTATTTCTGAATATTGCATATCAAACGTATCAAACAGAGTATGAAGCTCTTTGAATATACTGGATAATTTAATCCTCATAATAAACATGAGGTAAGAACTAATCTTATCCCCATTGTTCAGATAAAGAATGACTATTTTGTCCAAAGCCATAGGACTGTGAACGGTTGAGCCCAGGACATCTGACTGAAGGGTCTATCTTCTAATTCACTGTAGTCGGTGCCTCTTGACAGGTGGAAGGCATGAGAGATCAGCCAGAGAAGAAGAACAGGAATGGGAAAATACAGAACAACTCACAACCTGTTCGAAAGGAATTAGAAGGTATCAGTAAAGAGATGATTCAAATCGTATTCCAGGAAAATGAGAGGGAACGAGTAAGGACAAAAAGATCTACTAGTCAAGAAGCTCGTTCAGCAGAACAACCTCAGGGATGTTAGGGGAGGAGGAGGGCTTTAGACAAGCTTGCCATGTTAGTCAGCAAAGAGAGACAGGGAGATTGGAAGGAGCCAACCAAAAGGCATATAGGATTGAGGCAAATTTTTCAAGATTTTGAAGTAAAACACATTTGAAATTAGATAGAAATTAGATAGAATCTACAGAAGAGAAAAGATTCAAAGTACTAAAGGTCAAAAGTTGAGGGCATCGGTTTGGAAGGGATGGCACGGGACGGAATCCAATGTGAAGAAATGTGCAAAATTGTGTAAAAATTCTTCTGATACATTAAAAAAATTCAAATGGTTTTACTAAGCCTATTCTTGAGGGGGAAAAATATGTCAAAGGAATTTCTGACAGGAGGAAAACCAAACTGGAACCACCGGTCTCATATGTAAACTATTCCCGAATATGAATGGCCTCAGATGGTAGAACTTTAGGTCTTTGTATATTATTCTGCAAAACGTATGTTCATTTAAGTCCAGTAGAAGCTCCTAATCAACGTCCCCTTAACCAACTCAATGAATTAATGATGTTCCCCATTTTTTCTGAAAATATGAAGCTCACGCTTCTTGAATGTCCTGGGCTACTAAGCCCTCTTCCTTCAACCCCCACATATCGGGCAGACTATTTACCAAGAGCCAGTTATGAATTTCTCAAATCCGTTCCTGTCAGAAATACTTGATATTGCAATTCTGTCATTTAGTTAACTCTTCCGTAACAGGTGAAAAGACATGTGAAAAGAATCGTCTCTATTCAAGCCAATTTGGGAAAAATTCGTTAAGGACTGTTGGAGTTGTGGGTTCTTGGTGTCCCTGCTTGGGGCATGGGAGTTAGGCAGGTGGGAATCGGAATGTCAGTGTTATTCCCCATAGAATTGAGATTGGATTATGCAACCTCATGGGGCCATTGCAACACACTTCGTAATGTATCATTCCAGAATTTCACGGCCAAACTGACACCATTATAGGTAGCTCTGGATAATGGAAAACCTTCCCATAGAGGCAGAAAACTCATTCTTGTGGAGAGGCAGCTATATATCTGTCATGTGGAAAGTTTGGGTACATGACCGAGAAAGAGATTATCCAATCCAAGCAGGTTCAGGTGCTTCTATTTGAACCCAGCCAGTAGACACCTTTCCTCTTGCTGTGGAGAGAGAAATGTGAAGAGTAGGATTTCCTGTAACTGATTTTGTTCCAGGTGGAAATAAATCAAGGGAAATAGAGCGCCCCTTGGGAAACCCAACCACACCCACCCATACACTGCACACCCTTACATGAGGATAAGCAAGACAACTGTCAAATATGCAGCAAAATTATAAAAATCTGGACCAAATTGACACTCAGATTGAATCTATAATTCAATTTTAATGGAGCCACAGCAGTCATAATAGGTAATTTATTAAGGATGTGTTTTATGTAGGTCACCCAGGGAACCCCACTCAGAGAAAAGCTCTCAACTGTACAACACTGACGAATGTGTATTAGTGTGTTTTGAGTGATGATGTTAAGGTATGAGTCATTTTTCCGATTTCTCCTTTTTAACTGATTTGTTAAACAACTCCAGCACTGGTTTCATTCACATTGGACAAGAAGACGTCTCTTAATCTTACATTTCAAGGTTTTTGTTGCATTCATTAAAAGAATAGCATGGTTGATACATCACCTTGAATTATAAAGGGAAACATAATGTTGCCTGATCAACTCTGGATTCATTTCTTCTTTCCTTTATTCTTTCAAAACTGACAAGTTGTTGTCTTGTGCCAGGCAGTGGGATAAAAATGAGAATTAATAAGGCTTCCTCTTAATCTCAAGTAATTCACAATTTTGTATTTACATAAGGAGTGTTTATTTGATAAATCATACTGTGCCAGAATATTAGTCTAAGTCTAGATAATATGTGTGAAGACTTTCTTAGGGGACACACACAGAGTTTTATGAGCATGTTGTTAAGTCTGACTCAGAGTAAAAGTGAAGGAAGGGGGTATCTGAGGTCTATTGAAAGCATAGCAAGGCTGCTGGGAATTCTGAGTCAAAGTTGGCCATCAGAGGAGGTGATGCTCCGTCCTTGGCTCCAGCTGGAAGTACTACCTTGGAGACAATGCTGTCATGGATTTCGGAGCTCAGCAGCTGGAACTCTTGGTCAAATAGATTCCCTGTAGTTGGAGATCTGAGAGGGACATTCTCATGGCTGTTGCCACCAGGTTCTCAACTTTAAAATTTACAAAATCTAAACAATACATGCTCATCATAGAAACTAGAAAAACAAGTAAATAATATTTCCCAGCTTCCTTCCTCCTTTGTAATCCATTTTCCTACCTCCTTAGAATGATCTTTGTAGAATGCAAATCTAGTTATCGTACAGTTCCCCACTGTCTTTAGCAAAAGATTTGAACTCCTTGGTGTGTCTCTCCACAGCCTGTACCCCTCCCTTCCCTACAAGTTTTTCATTTGTCAGTGGTTCCTATTTGCAGTTTCCTGAACACTCTCCTATGTCCCCTCCCATGGGACTCTTACCACTGAACCTTCAAGGCTTACCCAAATGTCACCACCTCCAAGAACCTTCTGTTCTTCCCTCCCCTGTTTTAATCAAATGCCTTCCTAAGTATTCCTGTTTCACTCTATACTTGTCTCTAAGGTATGCATGTTTGCCAATCTGGTTTCTCCCACCCAAGACTGTGAGCTCCCCAAGAGTACAGATGAGTTTCTTCACCAGGATAGCACCTGGCACAGTGCTGGTTACATAAAGGCTAACTTACTGGTTGATCCTTAAATGAAGGAATGTATGTATGAATACATGCTTCTTGCCAGCCCGAGACAATAAGACTCTGTCCAATGGAATGTAGGGAAAATATATCATTTATTAATGGTGGCTATTATTTCCAGCTTGTGAAATAAATTTTTCTGGTTATTATAGTTCACAGTGATGACGGACCTTCCCTAAAGAAAAAAGCAGTTACTGATACACCCCTCCACATTGTATGTCCCCAAGGGCTTTACTGTGGCTGTTTATCCAAATCCTCCCAATAGCCCTTTGATGACCCAAGGCTCTTTTAGCTGAGCCTCTGAGCTCATACGTCTCTGTCATGGTGAGCGGCGATGATTCCTCTTGTGCTGGGGAGGAGGCTGAGGTTGATGTCACTTAGATCACTCCCCAAACTCCATTGGCCAAAAGGCAGAGCCAACCCAGAGTTCACAGAGTCTCCATCCCTATCCCCCCACCCCCCCTTCCCCCACACATACTGTTTTCCAGAGAATGATTCCTCCATGCCTTGGAAGTCAAACAAATTGAACTGATGATATGAGATTTTTCCTCCTGATCAGATGTTAGTGGACTTATACACTTACCCCATTGCCATCAGGTGAGAAAAAGAAACGGCGCGGGGAGTCGGGGAGGAAGGGCTGGACAGATTGCAGCGCCCTTCTGTTTAGGTGTTTCCCATGAAAAGTCTGTGCTGCCTTCATAAAGATTTTATTTTAGGGCTTTTTTTTTTAAATTTTTTTTTAAGATTTTATTTATTTGACAGAGAGAGAGATATCACAAATAGGCAGAGAGGCAGGCAGAGAGAGAGAGGGGAGGAAGCAGGCTCCCTGCGGAGTAGAGAGCCCGATGCGGGGCTCGATCCCAGGACCCTGGGATCATGACCTGAGCCGAAGGCAGAGGCTTTAACCCACTGAGCCACCCAGGCGCCCCTTAGGGCTTTTTGTTAAAAGGATCTTCTGTTACTTAAAAAAGAAAGAGCACTTCATCCTCATTATCATCAACATCATCAGTTTTGCACGTGTGTTTTACTTTGGGGCTCTCTTCAATTGTCTGCGCACCCCACGCTACAACAATAACAACAGGATAGGCTCTAGCCAATTACAACTTTCCGTGTTAAAACAAAACCCAGAACTCTACCCCTTGGATACGTTGCAATACTGACCACGTGGGTGATGCTAGTATAAATGTGTTCAGTACGCAAAGAGTTGTCTGGGAGGGAAATTAATGATACGGCATCATGGTATGTCAAGTGAATTTAATGTATTCATTCTATTACTTTTCCTCTTAACAGGGATCATTTAAAGTCAATAGTAGTTTCATTTTAAAACCTGTGAATTCTCAAATCTTCTAATTTAATTATGAAATTGAAAGAGGTATCAAATCATTTGGAGTTTACATTTATACAAAGTAAATAAGGTGCGCATGACTTGGGTAATAAATGACATATCTCTCAAGTGTTTCTAATTAACTTCGTTCTCACATTTTAATTCTGTATTCTCAAATAGTTGCAACCATTAATGCCGTATTTCCAGGATAATGGTATCTGTTAGAGCATGTGTATTTTCTCCACCTCTTCTCCTAAAGCTAGAGAAGCCGGGCTGCTCTGCTGTAAACTTTTATTGGCAGAAGTTCATAATTCAGCTGTAAAATTTCATGCTGGGCTGCAATTCAGTGCACAAGCCCTATACCCCGAAGAGCTTATGTGACTACAAAAACAATTGTAAAAATCCATTTTTTTCCCTCTTTTTAGGTGGACCAGGAAAAAAAGGTACAGTGAGAAACATTTTCCTTTCAAAAATACAATTTCTAAAAATAAAAGTTGGTGGAAGGAATGATCTACTCGGCACTTAGCTCTCAGCCCTCACCCACCAAAATAACCATTAGATGATAACCAACAGAAAATTTACACTTGCAACAGGTACAGCCTACCCTGTGGTACTCCGAGTGCGAGTAATGTCACCTTTCTTTATTTTTCTAAGTCAGATTAAATCCACTGTGAGGCGTCTGTCATCGAGGTTGACAAGAAGTCCAATATCAGTCAATGTGGGGTGCCCTCTCTCACCCTCAGGACTGCGTTATGACTCTGGGGCTTACGCAGTGCGGAAGAAGAACAAAGGGCACAGACCTAGGTACATGGTGGCTTTCTGATCCCTGCTCAGGCAGCCAGTTTTATGACAAAGACACCACCACCAACTTACACCCCCCTCCCCCACCATCCAAGCCAAGCTCAGTGATGAGAACTTGGACAAGGTTCCTTAGTCCCCAGGACTCCCAGCGCCGACCCCATCTGATCTGTCGCCATTGCACGTAAAGGGTTCAAGAGTGGGTTCAGGTCTCTGATCGTGAAGGACCCCCTGACACTAGTGTGCCTGCACACCCCCACACATGTCCCTCACCTCTCCCTCTCCCCTGGCCCCGCACTTTCCCCTCTCCCTGGTCTGGAGTCTGTCCCGATCAATTTCACCTCATTAGAGGTCTATTTCTGGAGAATACAAGTTGACTCTCTTCTGACTGGGAACCACAAAACCACTGTGTATTTTTACCTTCTCCCTGTTCCTGGGGGAGAAGGAGGGCTGAGGAGAAAGGAGTGGAAGGAGGTTTTGTCCCACTGCTTTTCTTATGGCTGGAAAAAAAAGAAAATATCAACTACAAGTTTTGTTTTTAAGAAATCATCCTGCCGCACAGTAGAGTCCTATTTTACTCTAACATGTCCGCACTATGTAGAGCCCCACTCATAAGATTTGGGTTGTGGTTTAAAATTTGCAACTAATGAGCCTCCGTCTTGGGGTATGTGACTGAAACCCTGATCTCATTTTCTTTATTTTCAAAATGAGAGGGATAATTTGGATTTTCTTCATTGTCAAAATGAGAGGGGTAATTTTGATAATTCTACAGAATTTTTTTCCCTGACCTAAAAATTTCATAATTTATGAAGCGCTTGAAAGGCAGATTAATAATTTCTACGTCGCTTTATGTATTACGTTGTTTTTCTATCTAGAGAGTTTGCCTGTCACACAAACATTTGCAGAAATACCATTGTTTTGATAAAATTCCATTCTTCAGGTTACTGCTGTGTGTCAGAATGACGCGAGCTGTTCGGAGAAATACTGAATGTCAGCAGTGACTTTCTCAGAGGCTTTGATGGAATCCTTTTCTTCTCTCTAACTTGGTAATGTCCCACAGATACGCCTCAGCAGGTCTGTGACACCCACATATCGATCTAGCAAATTCTTCCCTTTGGGACTGATAAACCAACCAGCAAGTGAGATCCTCCCGGAAGACCAGGCTGCTTGTCCAGGATTCGGAACTCCACGCTTGCTGCTACTTTCTCCTACTTAATTAGCTCATGCCCCTTCCAAAGAGATGTTCATTTCAAAAGAGAGAGGGGGTGAGGGAGAACGGACTCTCTTAAGTTCAGAGATGCCCCTCAAAAACTAAAAGACCCAGGATGGCAGATACTAATTGACATTCATTTGTCATGTTGCATCCTCAAAATTCTAGTCCGTTCTAAATGATAAATGATAATGGGCCATTGCGAGCAGAACCGGAAACAGAGCTGCTATTAACATACCACGACCACATCTTGAGACAAGAAAAATGCTGATGTGGCGTGCATTAAATGAAGTGGGGGGAGGTAGCGGCAGATGGGAGAGGTCGGTCTGGGAAGCAAGAGGAAGTTACAACTCATGGAAAATCTTGTTTTGTTCCGTCATTCAGTCCTTTGGTGTAACTGCTTATCTCACTCATTCATCTTTCAGGGTTCTGTCTGTAAATGTATTTTTGTCTAGTCAATGCCCAGGACTGTGAGGAAAGGTGCTGTAGGTCGCAAGCATCACCTCGCCCCCCGCCCTTCCTATATGCGCCCCCCAACCAGGTGAGCTCGGATGGTTTCCCTCCCTATGTGGTTTGATGTTGAGACTGGCCATCGCGGGGCACCTGTAAGAGATGGGAAGCTAGAATCCCTCTGCTGAGGTCACACCTGGGTCATCCTGTCCCCTTGCGGAGCCCACTGTCTGCTTGAACCTTCAGAACAAGGGTAGTAGCGCCCCCTCTCACTGTTTCTGTGTTCTTCACCATCAGGTGAGGTTTGCCTATACTCACTAGTTTGTTCAGGTGTTATAAACGCTCCTCAGATGGTCCCATGTTAGTGCGCCGTCTGTTTCTACGGGGACCTCGACGGACATAAACACCAAGAAAGGCTTTCTGGATGAGCTAAATGATAAGCTACGTCTCGAAGGAGTTAGGAGTGCACAGGTGGGGAATCAGTCAGAAGAAGGAAGAGGGAAAACGACAATTCAGCAAGAAGGAGCAAGAGGTACAAAACCGAAAAGGCTGTATTTAGTTTGCAATTCAAGGGTAGGACTTACTGCTTTGAGTGTTGTGTAATGGGCTGCCCATTCATGGTTGGCCTTTCTTTCTTTCTTTCTTTCTTTTTTTTTTTTTCCTTGACTAGTCCATGATCTTTATTAACTTATAATGTATTATTAGCCCCAGGGGTACAGGTCTGTGAATCGCCAGGTTGCACACTTCACAGCAATCACCATAGCACATACCGTCCCCAATGTCCACCACCCCACCACCCTCTCCCTACCCGCCTCCCCCCAGCAACCTTCAGTTTGTTTTGTGAGATTAAGAGTCTCTTATCCTGGTTGGTCTTTCAAGAACATTTGCCTACTAGCACGTCCCTCCATCGGGAAAGTTTCAAACTAGGATCCTTTCTATTTACGTGGTTACAAGAGAGCAACTAACAAACATGCCACCAGGTGGCGCTCATGCAGCAACTTTGGAAAACCCAGCCGCGGTCAATGTTAAAAAGCTGAATTGGAAAATATTACTGTCAAACAGATGTTCTTGTCTTTGATGCTGTATCTAAGTTAAGGTAGGAATGATGAGGTCGGAAAGGCTAATAAATTTATTATGTGGTGGAAAACTTATTTCTCCTTGCCCATGAGACAGAAAAGCCATTATTTTTAAAGCACGATGTTAGCTGTACTTCTGTTCACGGTGACACCGCATTCTCCTAATCCTTCTCATACTTCTGTTATTCTTTGTGTGATATGTGTCTTTGGTTATGAGTAAAGAAGAAGAGATTATAGTAGTCGCTGTAAGCTGACTGCTTAAGAGTTCGACACGTTTAAATAAATCTATAGGAGGGGAAAAAAAAAACGCTTTGGACACTGATCATCCAACAGTGAATAAAAAATGTAGACAGCGCATTAATGCAAAGAGGCAAATGATGTGCGAGAGTGGCATCGCCGGTAAACAAAGCAGACAGTTTGACAAAAGTGTTTTTCCCCCACTTTGATCAAATAGACTAGAGCATCTTTGCATCCGGCTTGTCAAAGTGCTGGATCTGCTTTCCGTCTCTCTCTGTGCCTCTCCGCACCCAGTCCCCACCGCTCTTTTATCTGGGTCTCCTCCCTGGGATGAAATAGGTTGTTAGTAGACTGAGGGTGATAGCACCCACATAATGAGGAGCGAGACAGCAATGTCTTGGGTTCTGGTTCTTTTCTCCCATCCTCCTCTTCCCCAGCTACAAAGCCTGCAGACTCTCATGGAGAGCTTGTTTTGCAGCTAAGCGGTGTCCGTGACAGGAAGTGGGGCCGCTGGCGGCCCGAGCACGTGGCTCACAGATCGATCATGGGGGTGCAGGGTGGACCCTCAGCGGGGTACACCCGGGAACTCGGTAACTTATCCACTACCAGTTGAGAGATGCCTGTGCAGAACCGTGGGTTCAGGGAACTGGAGGTCAGAAAGGAGGGTAGGAGAGAAGGGAAGTGAGAAACTGGTATATACCAGAGAATTCACATAATGACTTCTAGAAATACTGATTAACCGGAGAGATGAAGCTTATCATCCCCCTTGTACAGATGAAAAAAGATGGCGGGATGGGAAGTTGGAGGGTTTTTCTGCAAGATCTTCCAACTACAAAGAGAACAGAGACAAAGACTAAAGAAGGATCCTGATGACAACCTCAAAGGATAGATATCTCTACTTGCCCAGAGATCACCCTTTATGGTATCGAGTCATTTAGAAAATGGGGCTTATAACAAAAAAGGAATTTTGTTTAAGTGGAGATTGGTTGTGAAGGGAGAGATTTTGTCCAGACTTTGGATCAGCCCAGTGACCTTAATACACTCACAATCTGTAGTCAAACTAATCATGTCCAGGGGACAGGGACATCTCCACAGCACAGAAAGCATGGGACATCTCTCAGGGTCCTGTGCTGAGAAGGGCTCCATGGTTAGTTCAACCTCTGCTGTCACCATCTTGAAATTCTTCATAATTTTGAAAATGGGAGGGCTCTCCATTTTTATTTTGTTCAAGGCCATACAAGTTATGTGGCTGAACCCTGGAAATAAACAGAGGATTTTTCTTTTTGACTATTGCTAGAAAAACATCAACATTTCTTGTTCTTCTTTGGTCCATGTTGTAACCTTTCAGACTGCTCCCCCAAAATTCAGTCAGCAAGTTACCGCCTCAACTAGATTGGCTGGAATGTGATGGCTGGGTTGTTATTTACATCGTGGTTCTTTAAATAGCCAATTCTTTTTTTTTTTTTTTTTTATTTGATAAATCCACACTGACCATCCACTCTAGGAAAGGTACTTGCCAAGTCCAAGGTGATTTCCCAATTCTTGCTAACAGCATGTTCTTCAAACTTCCCTAAGAGAAGGGAAGCTGCGAGCTTGCAACTCTAAGCCATTCAGTGTTCCTACTTGCTTCTCCTCTCAGAGAATGACCTTTCATGCTCTTGTCCCTCAGCACTGAGAGCATCTTATTAATTCCCCTTTGCACTGCCTACGATTACCACCAGCGCGGCTACTGCACTGTCAGCTGAGAAATGAACCCCCATGGAACTCGCCATCCTTGCCCAAGGCTAAAAGAGTTCTTCTGGCAGGTCCTAGTGGATTTGTGAAATATTAAATATGTTCCATATTCTTTGTACATTAAAAAATCTAATCTGAGAAATCTCTTTATGTATTATCTGTTTCTACGTAATGTTACACTTGGCACTGTGCAAAGGGCTTTGGTTATAGCCTTATTTCTGTAGACTATGTCAAAAAATGGATCATGGGACTAAAAATACCTGGATTTAAAGACAGGATATACAAATGCAAAACAAACACACACAGAGACACCCCCTCCCCCCAAAAGAGAAGACCATTGAACAATGCACAACGGAGTACGTACTTGGTGTCCATTTCGAGAATTAGTACATCAGTAGAGCAGTGAGGACTGGGAGAGCCTTAAGTGGCTGATGCTCACACCGAATGGTGCAGAGAGAAGCTATTAGACCTTTTCCAAATAGTTCTGGAAGACTGTGAAGAGGAGGTGGGATCGCATGAGCTATTTGGATGATGAAAGAGAGATAACTTGGCAGACAGAAAGAGAGAGCATTCCAAGAATATGGCACAGTTTGGAAAAGGCTTGTGTAGAATGACTGGGTGATTGAGATATTAAGCCAATTGGCTTGAACTGAGTGGAGGCTTATTCCAAGGAAGGATTTCAAATTTGATTCAAACAAAATAATGGCTTTCTGTAGCATTATTGTGATAACTAACTAACTATATATATCTAGAGAGAGATCTCAAATGTACATTACACCAATCAAAACCCAAGTTATAGAATTCTTAGAAGAATGAGTCTCCCAAGTAATCATGAAAGTGTGAGACTGAGTAGCGTCTGCTACCCTCAGGAGTAAGCACAGATAACCCCACACACTCCACTCCACAGAACAAGAAGCAAATCGTTGGAAGGGCTAGAGGAGAGGAGAGGAGGAGCGTGTTCTCATTTCGTTGTTGTGAGTAAAGAGAATATGGACATTAGCCTTGGCAGGTCTACTGTTGTCGCTGATGTTGTATCCATGAGCACTTGAGGTCTGAGCAAGAATTCAGTGACCTGCGCCTTTGGGTAGAAGGTCCCTGTACGTTCTACACAATTGGCTTCCAAACCCAAGTATGAATGCATTTATCCACTGTCATAGATTATATGATTCTAAGGATGTTAGCTGTTTATAAGAAACTAATAGATTCAATAAGGAGAGAAATCATGCTCATTTGAAAAAAAAATTAAACAAGAAATTGTAATAAAGAGACACTCTTACTTGCCAAATGATTGAATCTGACAAGAAGCCTGGAGGAGGGCAATGTCAACTTGTGATGGGAAAGACAAAGGGAGATCTTCAGGAGAGGTTGGTATATGACGTGTGTCCTGAAGAATGGGTAGAAATGAAATACTTAAAACAGGCAGGACAGAGCCTGATGGAAAGGTACAAACCATGAGAGGACAATCGTGGTAGCCAGGAAAGAGAAGTCATGACCGGAGGGCGCTGCCTTGCTGTCCAGAACAGAAGGCTTCCAGGGGACTGAAGAGGGAAGCAAAGGTCTCAGGGACACCAGGAAACGGGGCTTATTTTCTCAGCTGGGAGGGATGAAATCATCAGAGGAAAGCACTTTCTGCCCAGCCTCAGGAGAGAAAGTTCCTATTTTGAAGACTTTCAAGAAGTTTTTCTTCCCCGCTCCCCCATACAGTGTTGAATTGCCAGTGCATAGGAGAAGTAAATTACCCACCCTATACGCGGATTTTGATAGCACCATCTGAAGAGCAACCGGTAATTTGTCTTCGTGAAAGGCCGTAAGCACATTCTCGAGCTTTGCCGTTGCCACAGGAGTGAGCGCCTCGCGGAGGGGCTCTGGAGTGCATCATATGGCACGGCCCGCTGCTCTGGCCATCTGCTGCACCTTATAACGTGGTCTGGCAATTCCGGAGATGGCACGGGCCGCCCGGCAATAGATCCATATGTTATTCTCCTCCTCCTTGCTGGAGAAGCAGAACAGCCAGCCATCTTCAAGACACCACCAGGCATCTCAAGTCATGGGACTTCCTTTGTTAGCTCAAAACCAAGGCTACCCACAGCTGTTTTAAAAAGGTGGGGACAGGCAGGTGGTCAGCGGGAGCGAACACCTTCTCAGGTGTTACTAAGAGTCAGTTTCAGGATCCAGGAGTCGGGGCACAACCACAGCCAACACCATCACCAACGAGCCCCCCCCCACCCATGATGAGCGCACGTGCATGGCGTGGAAGGAGTCATTCCCTGGTAATGCACGCGTTTGTATGAAGCTGTGACCCGTGGCGTCCTTTTTGTGTTTGCGCGTTAGATCGCGCCGTCTCAAGCCCTGTCGTTCAGGCTGTGGTCCATGCGCTGCGGACATCTGAGTCCCCCGGGGAGGGGGGAGGGGGGTTTCAAAAGGCAGTACCTAAAGCCCACCCTAGACCTGCTCCATCCGAAGTCGCCTTGCCCAGAATCCCCCGCTGATTCCCATGCACGTTCAAGTTTGAGCTGAGCGGATCCAGCAAAGGACGCTCATAGCTTCCGCCAGTGCCGCTAGGACTGTTCTGGGCAATGTTCTTGAGGCAGTGAGCAAAGGAGGGCTCGCCCTGCTCCATCCGGGACTTTATACATGGAGAGAAAGGTCACAGGGGTTATTTCCTTGCAAACTTTCCACTAGACAGGGAGCCTACACGCAGCACTCAAAGGATGCCCATGGGGTTGGTTCGCGCGTCTTCGGGCCATCCTCAGAAGGAAGCACAGAAGCGTTTTCATTCTGCATCCTCGCTCCGGTCTCCGACCCCAGCTGAAGCGACCCCTTCTTGATCAGGACACTTAAACCTCTGCTCGCGGTCTGTTCGGAGAAGAGGCTTGAGTGCTGAAGGATTGAGTTGTTGCCCGTATTAGCAGCTGCTCTGCTCCGTGGTCCAGTCCACGGACCCGAGGGTCGGACACGGGCTCAGGGGCCCCTGCGTTGGTGGCTGCCCTGTCTTGCCCCGCGGGCTGAGTCTGCTTGCACACTCTGTTCATGAGGGTTTGAAACCCCCTTTGGCAGGGAAAAGTCTCTTCCAGCTTGGGGTCTGAGTTGAAAATGAATTCCCTATTTGCCCAGCACCTTGACACTTTGCATAATATCATTTCCCGCCCCCCAGGCAGCCGCAGCTCCGGACGACACTTCTTAAACGCTTTCTGCCCAGCATCGTGCGGTTGTTGCTGCTGCGATGGAAAGGGAAAGGACAGTTTCGAACTTGAGCAAGAACAAAAATGCCTCCCAGGCTTCCAAAGCTCACCTCTAAAGACAGAAAAATTACTAACAGGAACCATATTTTTAAATCATTAAGAATTTATGTGTTTAAGCCAAGAAAAGGAAAGAAGGCTTAGGAGAAATTAATTCCATTTTGTATGGGGTGATTAAAAATAGAGATAACAAATTGTCAGTTAATGAAGCACACAGACCTGAGAGGTAAGATAGATAATAAAAAGTGGATTATTCAGAGCACTATTTTTAATTGAAAATATATAGGACTATTTTTAGCCACAGTCCTTTCCTAAACGACATTGTTGCTTTAAAAAATGTTCAGCTTTCTCAGAGCCCAGCACGCAGGATAGTCCTGAGAGCCACTCAGGGAAAGATCCAAGAAGTCCATTATTCTGAGATTCCAAGTTTCCATTACATGATCTACATGTAGAAACACAAGGGCTGATTTTATTTTTTCCAGTCATCTAACATTCTAAGTATTTTTAAGCATGATGCTTTAACAGCATCCATGTAACAGGAAAATTATGGGTAAAATTTTTATTCCCTCAGCTGGCCCTTCTTGGGTCTACACTCTAGGCCAGGTACTGGTTTAGGATTCTCAAGTTATAATCACTGAGTAAAACACAGATCTGTACCCTCGTGGAACTTACCTTTTTAGAAGAAGAAACGTGCAAATAAATAACCCAAAAGAGAATTGTCTTACAATCCTGACAGAGATAATTGGCAAAAGAAAAATTAGCATCACGGAAAAATATGTTAACATCTGGAGAATAATGAAATTATGAGCAACAAGCATCGATGAAATCATGCCAAATTCAAATGATGGCTGCTCTTGGTGGGTTTCCAGAATTAACTATTAAACTAACATATTAGCCTTAAACCTAGTATGTCTTTGGTGATGGTAGTGGAGGGGACTCTGTCATGCTCTATTCATGGGGGATGGACAGATGCCAGGGTATTTCACGGAACCTAATTGCTCTTCCCTGCCAGGAAATCACTATAGCATGACAAAATCCCAAGGATCAAAGTGCCTAAAGACAAGAACTCCTGCAGCAAAGTCTTAGTGCTTTGGGGTTATGTTATAGATCACCCCAAATACCCTGAAGTTGGCAGTGCCTCTGACAAGGTATTGACTGATCCCCCAGGTTGACCGCAGTAGTCTGTGTGACTTTGGGCATGTTACTGATGCCTTTGAACTTTAATTTTTTTTTCATTTGCAAAATGGAAATGGCAGTACATCACAGGATCAATGAAGAGAATAAACGAGATTTTGCACATATATGGACATACAGATATGTGTGTGTGTGTGTGTGTGTATTCCACTATGTAATAAATACATGTACTATGTAATATATACACGTACTATCTTCTACGTATGATGCCCACTACCCAGTCAAGTTCACAGCAAATGTTAACACCTTGCCTCAGTCTTCCAGCTGCACAAGATTTATAAAGCTCACATGCCCTGTATTTCACAAGCAAACCCAAACTTTCATATTTTACCTTTGGAAGTGCTTGTGCCCATTAGACTCCCCCCCACCACCACCCACTATGCTGCATTTCCTCTGCGTGTTTGGAATTTGGGCGTGGACCGATGAACTAGCATTTCCCTATCTCTGGCGGGTTCCTGCTAGGCACCAGCTCCGTTTCACCCGCACACCCATTCTCATCTCTGTAGCGGTTCCTGCGTGCAACTTGACTCCTCAGTTACGTTTTGTCCTTATTCAGAAGTAACGGTGGAAAGCCGGAATGAAAGGCAGATGCTAGCCATAGGGATCGCTGTTTTTTTTTATAAATACAAAGACAGGAATATTTCAGTGTACTTAAAGTGGCAAGTAAGCCTTTAAGTTCAGCCCGTCCTTGGGCCTGACATGAGCAACCATGTGAAGAAAAGGCGGGGTTGGGTGTCACGACAAGAATAGCATCAGGAAGGACACACAGCACAATAAATCAGTGTGAAATTATATCTCAGAATGATCTGGAGTTAGGAAATAAATATGCGTGTGTATTCAGCTTTGCTGAAAAAGATTTTTTTTGTGTGCCCTGTGGATCTATTTATCTATTACTTGTCTTTTACATATGTTTTCTAGAAAGCATTACATGCAGAAATAGGGAATTGCCTCTGCTGTTGTGGTTGTTCATTTATTTCCAACCTTCTACCTAAAGCATGTGAGGAAGCAGCACATTTCTCCGATCTCAGTATCCGTCCCCTCTGAGCAAGCTGGCCAGGGGACTACAAACGTCTGTCGGGCACCTACTATGTTCTAGGCATCCTGGCTCCAAGGACGTGTTCCCCACTAGAGTTAGCTGAAGGATCTGGCGTGGATCCATACGGATTGAGAAAGGAGTAAGATAGGCTAGGCCACTGAACCTCCATATTTGGTGAGAAAACTTCTTTTATAAACACTTCAGCCTAATGCTCGAACATGTATGAGCTTAGGCTCTTGTGGAAGTTTGCGTGGAGGAACCAAGACTCCGCTTCTCCAGGGGGAGCCGAGCGGCTCTGTGTATACTGGCACAGACTGCAAACCTTGGAAGGGAAACATGGCGGAGTGCCATTGGAGGCTCACAGGCTGCTTCTGGATGCCAGGCATAAACCCCTTTCTAGCTCCGGAAAGCCTCCGCTGGAACTAGCTTCTCCTCCACAGCCGGGAGCTAAATTAGATCCTTCCATACTCTGGCTACTTGCTCCTTCGTTCTTTAAGTGTTGGCCACCCTTAGAAGTTGTTCTTAGCCCTTTCCTGTATGGCCTTTGAACATTTGCGTAATGGTTTCTTGATGGCGTCTCCGACTCAGTAGGCTAAGACTGAAATCTTCATCATTGTCACAGAAATGGTAGATTACGGCAGCTAAGAGGATCTCAGACTCTAACTCAGCATATGATGAGAAACGCAAGTCAAGAGTGAGAGCGAAAACAAGGGAGAGGAGAGAGAACAGAAAGATGGCACCAACCTTGTTAGCAGCACAGGCTGAGGGAAAATCTAGTTTCAACCCCGTATTCCTTGTTTAGCAGGTCCTGTTTGTCGCGTCTACTAATGGCATCACCAAGAACATCACACAGGCTGAAAATGTCCTCCTCCTCGCATACTCTGTGTATCCTAGAAGTTAACAAATACTGCCAAACAAACCTCCAAAATAGTTTGCCCAGTTTTTGCTTTTTATTACTTATTCCAGTTGTCCCTACTGTAGACCACCCTTTAAGTTGGTTGCCGCCATTTTCACCGAGGCGCCATCACTCTCACATGGTTTGTACCACCGGCGAAGTTTTCTTCAAGCATCTCAGTTTACCTGAAGCGTTGCTGCCATCAGGATGTTTCCCTGTCAAGGTTTTGTTCCAAGTTTTGGGCCCCGTTTGGTCTTGCCTCCTCCAAGACGCTTCTCATGCACCCTACTCAGGATATATCATAAGTAATGGATCCCATGCTTATCTCCTATCCCTGTTTCCCCTTTCCTATTGAATACACAAAACACCTGGCTTTGCTTCCATCGCTTCACCAAACCTTTCTGGGAAGGAGCACTAACACCCTTTGAAAACTGCCCACGCAACCCACGGTTGTCATTGTACTCATTCTGTCAGCAACAACTGGCACATTTAGTCGGTTCCTCCTCTTAATCTTGTCAGTCGGATACCACGGGCACCACTCATTCATGGTTTTCCTCCCACCCCAGGGCCCCTCCTTCTCTGTTTATGTTGCTGTTTCCTCCTCATCTCTCTGATGTCTATACTATAGAGTGTCATCTAGTTTAATCTTTGCATGTCTTCTCTGGGTTGAGTCTTTGTGTGACAGTATCCAGTCTCAGAGATTTGAATCCCAACTTTATTCACATCTGTCGTCTAAAATGCTCTCCTGAAACCTACATTCATGTATCCCGGGTCCTACTTGGCATGTCTAGTTGGAAGTCTATGGGCATCTCTTTGACTCTTCTCACTCACATCCCAAATCCTTTCCACCGACCGGTCCTGTTGGCTCTACCCTCAAAATGGAGTCAGTACCCTACCATATCTAGATATCCCCATGTCTATTTCCCTTGTCCAAATTACTGTCAACTGTTTCTGGAGATTGTCATAGCCATTTAATTAGACTTCTGCTTCTTTTGCATTTCTACAAATGAGTTCATAGTAATCAGAACTAAAGTCCTTCCTATGAGTTATAAGATTCTCAAAGACCTATCTCTGCCCACATACCTTCTCTCTCCAATATGTATTTCTCATCAAATACTCCACAGTTCTTCCTCTAATTCTCTTGGATGCTATCTTACTAGCAACCTAGAACATTCTTAGAATATGTTAAATGCATCCCTACCTCAAGGCTTTTATTTCCTTCTGCTTAGAGCATCCTTCCTTCAGATCTTTGTATGGCTTCCTATTTTTCTTCAGTCATCATTTCAAATAGTTCCTATCACTAAGACCTTCTCCGAGCACCTGTATAAAATAGTAATCATACTTTCTGTGCTCCTTTATGCCCCTCCTGCCTTTATTTTTCTCCATAGAGTTATCAAGTTACCACCATTTAATTGACTTACTCCTTCCTTCTTTCCTCCCTCCCTTCCTACCTACTTTGCTTGCTTCCTTCTTTACTTATCAGTTTGTGTGTTATCTTCTTGTAAGAATGTATGATCCAAAAATAATGGTTTTTGTCCATTGCTCTAACTTGACATTTAGAATAATGCCTGATACACAGTAGGTGCTCAATGAATAATTACTTAAATATTGATTAGATGGATAATTGAAATCAAACCCTGGTCACCAGCCTTTCCACAGACACCCTCCCATGACATTGTCCTGGGAACTTGTGTAGCTGGGAGTGCAGTTATGATATTACATGTCAAAGGGACCTTTGTGGAAAATGCTTGACTAACTAATGGCCCAAAGTGAGGCTTGGAGTGTTTTTTCTAGTGATGAACACTGGAAAACCTGTGAGAAATTAAATAGATCAGATAGAGTGGTGTAAGAGAAAGAACAATGTACCAGAAGGCAGAAGAGACATGTTCAGATTCTGAATCTTATTACCTGTGGAATTTTGAGCAAGCTGCTAATCCTATTTTGCCTCCACGTGTCATCTATACAATTACAGTGATGGATTAGCTTGTATCTGAGATCCTTTCTATATCTATGATTTTCTTTAATTCTGTAGGTGTCTGGGCGGGGAGCAGGAGGGAGGGAGGAAGGAGAAGAGGGAAAAAGGAAGGGAGGAATGCAATCTTGATTGTCCATATTTTTCCTATGGGATAGAAGGAATGATGTAAGTTGGAGTATGAAGAAAATTGTAAAAAAAAAAAAAAAGACTGTTTCCACGTGACTGCATAACATAGAACTTGGTTTTGTAACTGGGTAGAGTAGCATTCTAGAAAGACCACCTGGCTTATACTAAATTTCATATACTCTAAGTGTCATTTGTGACCAATGGCTATACCTTTTCCCTGGGGCTGGAGTTCTTTTTTCTGGACATGAGGGGTGCAGTTTTGTTTGATTGCAGAGATATCAAGTGAAATTATTCATTTATAGATGATTACTAAAGTAAAAACTGGCCTGATTTTTTGAGAAAATTTGGAACATTGATGCCTTTCTTTTCTAAGGTTTTTAATATTTTATCTGAATGATATCTGTTCATTTTGTATCACTATGTAAGAGGGTCCTAATTTAGTGATTACTTGATAAAATTATTTAAAAACACATAACCATGCTTTGGAATATTTTCCAATATACTGAAGCGTTATAACATGCTAGACATCCCGTCTTTGTTTCTCACTGTCCACTTCTGAAATTTAATATCAAGATAGGCTTTTCAATGCCATGTGTGTGGCATTTTAGGAAGGGCTGCACGTATTCAGCTATGACCGTGGAAAGTTCATTGCTGTACTTAGCTAGAGTACAGTGTTTGCTTAGCTAGGTTTCTCCTGAGGTTTTAGTAAGGCAGAATATGAATTCATAACTGTACCTGAAAGGAACATGACATTGTGTTTCTTAAAAGCACAACCACCCACGGTGTCAAGCTAACAGCTCAAAACTATGGTCCAATTAACTGAGGACACTGCCGAGGAGGTCAAAGATCCCATAAAAACTAGTAAAGACACTGGAGTTTAGACAATCAAAAGAATCTGGAGGAATGATCTGGGGTCATAGTGATTACCTCCAGAGCTGAAAAGAGCACTCAAGGAAAGAAGATATAAGCTAAAGTTCAAATTGTCATTTATAAAGCTTCTCACCCAGTCTAGTTACAAAGCAGAATTTAAACTCTTGTGAAATCTGCCACAACAATTCATTCTTTATATGTAGAAAAAAATTTTTTTTCAGATGCAGGGACACGGGACTTGCAGATAGTATACCTCTATTGACTGTTTTATGAAATTGGAAAATAGAGATTGTAGCTTTTTTTTCAGTTAGTTTTAAAGTGTACCCACACGTACCTGCAGCCATTCTGTTTAAATGAAAGCTGAACCATTTGACACACCATAGTAAAGTAAAGTATAAAGTGCGTTTGGCAGAAAGGATGGGGATGGAATACGAGACACATGACTGAAGCTCCCATTAATATCTTGAGGTTTAAAACTGCTGAATGGGTAAGATCCATTGCTGTAGTTCACTAAAGGACAGAGACCTGTATTTGAACTGAGAATTCACTTCTCTTGACCTAAATGTGTCATAGTAACAAATGACTCGCAGGGAAGTGGTAAATCATAGTCATTAGACAAACAAATCACTGTAGAGTGTCAGCATCTACTTTGAAGAACGTAAGCCATCTTCACTATTCTATGGCCAGAAAGGATGAGTGTCTTTGAGAGAGGGGAGACAGACAGGAGTCACCCTTCCTCGCCGTCCTGTGTTTGCAACGTCTACTTGGTTTTATTTTGCATCTGATTTTTTTTTTTTTTCTTAGTTGAGCTTTCTATTCTGTGCTTCTCCAGTCTTCTCTTCTACTGACTATTTGTTAAACGAAGTCAGTCTCCAAAGTACCCTATAGACACCGTCACGGGTTTTCATTCCCTGTTCAGGAACTGGGCGTTGCCATCCATTTTCCCAGGGGTAATGTCATGTACGCATCCTCTGCTTCCGTTTGTTTCTTTATTTCTGTTCTGAATGACCTGCTCCAAGAATTGCGCTGCCCTCGCTACGGTAAGGGCTAATCCCCCACTGCTTATGATTATTGAGGTCCTTTGAGGCAGGGCTCCCAATCTCAGATAAACTGTGCCCCTCAATTACAAGGGCCGGTTGAATATGATCCTTGCTTTACAAGTACCTTATTTTCCAATAGGCAGTGTCTACATTCAATTATCAGGCATTATTGGAAACACAAAGGTCACTACTTACATCTCTAAAGCTCTTAAGGCAAACATGTTATTGCCTCCTGTACACTTTGGGCTTTGAAACCTTAGAATTCACTTCAGGAGACTATTACCATTGTCTCTGTGTTTTGAACACCATAGCATAATGGGAAATGTCCCTGATCCAAAAAACTGAATAAGCCAACAAAGCAATTCAATAGGAAAATGCTGAGTTGAAAAGATTGCAATACAAAATGATTGCTTTCATCCTCTAGAGCCTTTGTCTCCGCCCCTCACTCCAATGTCAGATGCCAGGGCACCTCTTGGCTAGCATGAAAATTCAAACTCGGAATAAGAAGCCAGTCATTATTTTATCATTTAATATTAATTATAATGGTATTAGTCATGATGAACTAATGTTGCATTATGTAGCTCTCAAATGTATTCCCAAGGGACTTTGAATATAATTTGCCATTTTATTCATGTTCAATTATTTTAAAGTGTTGCTGAATTAACAAGATCCACTTAGCCTTAATCACTACTTACCTCATCAGTTTATGGCGCTGACATGCCTGGCTTACAAAGACAAGTCTGCGGACAGAATGGGACTGGGGCCGTCATGGTCACAGCTGCCGTCCGCAGTGAGTCCCGGGGGGCCGCCGTTCATCGGAGAAGGCCCTTCTCCACCTTGCATGATGGGAGGTGAGCCAGCACACAGGAAGAGTGGATAGGACTATTTCGCTACAGAGAACCCTGTCTTCTACTTGCTTACCTACTTTGCCGACCACTGGAAGTCTATAGTAGAGCATTGCATATGCTCTTCTTTCTGATGAACACTAACAGACCTGGTTCTAGTTCCCCCATGTCTATGTTTTGAGAAGAAAAATAGGTGCATTTGATTGTTTGATTTTCCTGGATCCACGTTGCCTGACTCTTGACTGGCTCTGATTAACGTGTTCTCTCAGTCTAAATTTTCTTTTCTTTTCCACACTCTCCTTGGGCTCTCTGCTATGTTCTACCAATGTCTTCATTTCTCCATTCGAGATCTATAACATCCCTTTTCATCCATACTGAGCTTCTGGTCTTATTTCTTTGTGTCATATACTTAGAGCAAACCCACTAAGTAATCAAAAAGTTGACCAAGGTTCCCGGAGTCGCTATTTACCTTGAGATCCTGACAATAGCGTGGTTTAACATCAGGAACGTTTTAAATCGCTACCATGGGTCCAACACCAATGTCAAAGAATATGACGGATCCGGAAAATTAACAGACACAGCGCCTGTCAATTCAACTGATCAGGCTGGGTAAGGTCGTGCGGGAAAAGTAATCATGCGTGTCCTGTTATAGATGTTCCACCAAGTACCACCTCAGTGAGTGAGATGACGATCAGAATTCTAGCCACCGGTGGTGGCCTGCATAAAAATTTCTAGAGTTTCACACAGGAATTCTACACATCACCCTTTTAACGGGCTGACATTATAACTAAGAGTTTCCCAGCCATTCCATCTTCCACTTTCTGACCCAAGGGTTTAATTCAAAGGAAAATGTGAATTAAGATGGTCTGCAGCAATGTTCTCCCTTTTATCTCTCCTATCCACATTGCGCTATTTAAATTTACTATTTTCATCCCAAGAACTTGCTTAGCAATTGGGATTGTGGCCATTCATATTGCTCTGAAAACCGATAATGAATGACTTGAGCTAGGAATTTTTAGTATTTTAGTCATCGAAAGAAAAGGATGATACATTCAGTCATGACATGAAATCTATGTACAATCACCACTGAAAGCAATAACATTTTCAGAATTACAGAATAAGAGTTGTATAGGTGATCATCATACATTTTATTGTGTGCGCGCAATTACAGAGACATAGATACATAAGTGTGTGTGTGTGTGTGTGTGTGTGTGTGTGTGTGCATGTATAAAATTTGTTCACTGTTGGTGCTGATAGGAAACAGAATTTATCCTAAATCACGTGGTTTGGATTATAACGTTATTAATGGTGAATAGGTAAGGTATTTTTAAGTGTTTATAAGTTCTGGGTGTAGTTCCAAGAACTAAATTGGCATTAACTTACTTAATTCTCACAATGACTAAGTGATGCTTATTATTATCCTTATTTTACATTTTAGCAACTGAAATAGCAAGCCATCTAATTGGTTTAATGTCACACAACTGTACTTCGATGAGGCCAAGATTTGACTCTAACTACAGGGTGGCCCATGTTCTAAATCCCTAAGCTAAACTGTTCTGGTTCCCAACCCTCCCCAAAATATTATAAGTTCAATTGACCTTTGTGTAACCATAGCCACACGCTTTATTTTGTTTTGTTTTGTTTTCACCTCCTTTAGTGAAAAGTTTCTCATATTTTATGAAAAATGATTTTCCCAGAAACACTTAAGGAAAAAAATATATATTTCTATAATCTTTTTTCCCCATAGTTCCAAAGCTGGTAGAAATGTTCCTTTGAAATAGTCTGTTAATGAATTTGCAATGCATTTACTATGTGGGTTAAACTTATTGCCAAAGCTCCTGATAAAATTAGCATTCATCCAGAAGGAATTTGGAACTATTCTTTAAATAAAAAGAAATCATGAAATTGCCAGCCTCTCCTTGTGCAGCCTGCGTAGCTCCTGCTTTCATGAGTTTTTAGAGAAATTACTGAATGACAGTCGGCTCTGGATCGTGTCTGCTCCCTGGCTCCCCCTTCTATCATCTCTCTCCAGGATGTGGCTGCTGCGATGATTCTCCTTTCTCACTTCCCTGATGATGCCTTTCTGCCTCCTTGAATCTCTTCATTGCTTGTCCTTTCCGATATGACCTTCTCCTACCTTGAAACATTGCCACTGGTTCAAAAACCTCTGTGAATTCCATCCCCCTTGCTTGGTCCAGACTGCCAGTCGAGTTCTCTTTTTCCTCTTCCTCCTCGTTGGGTCTCTCACTGGCCCTCCTTGGAAAGGAGCCTCTTAACAAGTATGAAGCTCTTCATTTCATTACAAAACAAAAGCCAGAGATGTGTTTTAAGGAGTGTTCTTGTGTCACTGTGATGAAGTAGCGTGAATGGGATCCTAATTAATTTTACATCTGAACGTGTTCAGATTGATCCAATAGTGTTCAGATTGTTCAGATTGATCCAACATACCCTACCCACTTATCACAGCAACTTGACCTTGGGAAAACTGCACTAAACAAAATATTTTAAACAAGCCTCTGACTGGCGTAATGATCACTGCTCTATGAAGAGCAAATGCCGTTGGTAATAGGATGACAAATATTTGTGCTGCAGGAGGGCGAAAAGCATGGTAAGGAGAGTCAGCAGGTCTCCCCACATCAGCTCTTACCCAGACATGAATGGGTGGGAGTCAGCCCCTGGCAGACTACATAGCCTTCTAAATGGGGCCATATGCTAACCAAATTAATGAGTCAACATCGCTCATGAAAGCTTGTGTTATTTCTGAGTTTAATGTATTTTGTTTGTTTTCCGTTCTTGGAAATTTAACTGGCATTCTTTGATGATTAGGATACAGAAGAAATTTGACAGTATTTCATTTAAAAATGAACCTTAAGAAATATATTTATAAATTAGAACTCTCTTATATAGTTCGTAAGCTGCTGTGTTTCTCTCAGGGCAATGAGAGTCTTCCTGGTAGCATTTCAATGAGAGGTATGTCTGGGCCACTTCCCATCTCAATCTAGTCTCCAAAGGGGCCAATTTTAAAAATCACATATTAGAAGCATCATTTACTGGTTTCCGATATAATCCAAATTTTAAAGTTGCCATTACATCATTAACAGATTGACCAGTCACCAAGTTGACTCATAGGGATTATAAGAAAGAAAACTAAATGCCGATTATTTTTTATAGAAAGAAGCTAATATTACACGAAGACTATTTGCACCCCTAAGTGAATCTTATAAACATAACCTTTGCAACTGTAGTTCTTTAGCCATACAATGTAATTTGTATTTCTAATCACTTCACATAAATGAAAGAAAATGAGAAGTGGTAGAATTCAAGTTTATCATGATCAAAATGACTCCAACACAAGTGAAGGTTATAGCTAAGGTCTATCGTATAGCAATGCAAACCTTTCGTATTATGAACGTTGTTAGTAAAGGCGATGCCATTGTCATGCTGTTCATATGAACTGTGGTTCCTTTCAGGGCAATGCGTTTTACCCAGCATCCTCTGCAGCCCCCATCCCCCTACCATCTGGAATCTCTTAGCAAGCGACGATTTGGTGCTATATTAAGCTTCTCTGATCTTTGAGATTTGTGTGTGTGTGTGTGTGTGTGTGTGTGTGTGTGTGTGTGTTTGTGTGTGTGTATCTTGTTAACTCAAATGGACTCCAACTTGACGTGAAGATTCTTGGACTCGCTTTTACGCTTTTGAAAAATAAAGGTGAATTTCTGCACGTCTGGAAGCATCAACTTTAGACAGCTCAAAAAGATGGTAGCTAGCCTCTTTCCAGTCCATATTTTAATGAGGCAAAAGAGCATATGCCAGTAAGAACCAGAAGTCAAATTTGACTTTGAACCCCGACTTCCTTCTAATTTAGCAATCCATCCTCTTAGTTTTCTTCTGTTTGCTGATGACTCCAAATTAAGGCTTTAAAGAAGTATTGTACAGTGCCTTAAAATATGTAAAATCATTCTATAAGTACTCCATATGATACTCCTCTGTTTAAGATTTATTTTAGTTATTTTAAACAGAGTGAGAAAAACAGCATGGGGGGGGAGGAAGAGGATCTCAAGCAGACTCCACGTGGAGTGTAGAGCTGATACGGGACTGGATTGGGGTGGGGATGCAGGATTCAAACTCAGAACCCTGAGATCATGACCTGAGCCAAAAACCAAGGGTTGATCTCTTAACCGAATGCATCATCCCTCATTGTATCTTATTGTACCTCACCACCCATTGAGATGTCCCTCAGTACAATAACTCCTTACTCCTTTGGATTACAGTTCTCATAGGTGAAGGGGATATACATCCATGCACACGTGCACACTTATAGACTCCTGTATTCACTTCCCATAGCAATGCTGCACAGGGATCTGCGCTCTGGGATAAAGTGGCTTGAAGAAGCAGCAGCATATGCACTGAGCAAGAAATAAGGCAAAATGGGTTTTCATCTTGATTCTACTGATCAGCTCTAGATCTTAGGATGATTCATGGAACCTCAGTTTTTCCCTCCTAAAATGGTGCTATCCTATCTTCTTACCTCAAAGATTTTGCCAAGACTAACTCTAGTAATATCCGATAACGCACTTTGTGTACTTAAAATTAGTATAGTGGTATAAAATAGGATACGTAGGTTTATTATACTTGTCAGCTGAGACACTTTTAAGGGTGAAAGGTGACACAAAAATACTTACAAGTCAAGCTCAGGCTAATGTAGTCAGTGAAATTAATTCTGCCTAACACTCATACGGTGATGATTTTCAGGACTCATATTTTTATTTCTTGTTGAACACAAACCAATATATAAAAACATACTCTGAAAGGTATTTGAAAAATCGTGTTCAAACTGAATTTAAGGAAAGTGCATTCCCATTGAATAAGTAGAGTGCTAATAATATTGATCCACACTTCCACTAGGAATAGCATCATCAAAAATTTGTAAAAATTAATTAAGTTTCATACTTTTCTTACTTGGAAATGAATTAATAATCTGTGGAATAATGAGACCTGAACAACCAACACCATTAACTGGTTCTTAGGGTGAGTTTAATCCCTTAGTCTTTTAATCTAATCACTAAGAAAGTCTTTCATCTTTTATTGACTTTTATTTCAGTTGTCCTCATTTCAATTTCTAATAAATACATCTTGCTTATTATTTAACAGTTTAGAAGCTTTAAAAGTACTTTGACTGCCATGAACTTATGAAATTAAAAGGGAGATGTTTGTATATAGTGCCTTTTATTCTACAAGAAATCACATAAGGAAAATTTATTTGACATTTCTTGAAGTGGGAAGAATTATTTCTAAAAACTTAAAAAATTGAAAATACTTTTAACCAAGTGGAAAATAAATTCCAAGAAGCCAGTTTAAAAAAAAAAGAAAAAGAAAAAGGAAGAAAGAAAGAAAGAAAAATAAAATACTTTTTAGATGTTATAAAATCAGGGTCTAAACTTTCTAGTATTTTCATTAACACTTTCGGGTTCCACCTCTCTCTGTGTAAAACTAAAGGGTTTAAACTTCTCTGATGGGAGAGAGAAATGGACCTATGAATGGAAACTTTTATTCCACAGTAGAATGGCAGAATGTGCTATTACTTTTCTAGAAGGCTAGCAGATTCTTTTTGAATTAGCCAACAATAAAGGTGAAGGTAGAAAATATGAGCATATTACTTGTGTGCAGATTTCCATTTTTTCTTTATTTTGCAAGTAAAATACTCTTGCCAAGTTAATCTACAGTGATTGCTTTTAATAAATAACTAATTCCTAAACTCCCTGCATTACCTCTGAAACCTCAAAAAAATAATGCTGAAAAGCAATTCTCCTCAATGGGCACAGCAGGGGGCTGCCTGCCTCTTCTGATATCAGGGATAACAAGACAGTACTCTATCCTAAAATACATCTTCTACTGAAACAGAAGCATGCTATTGTCACTATATTATTAGCTATTGTCACTATATTATTAGCTATTGTCACTAAATATTAGCAAGAGTAATAATCATAACAGTACAAATAGCCTTATTTATCAGTGTTTACTTTGTTCCAGGCATGGTAGCAGGCATTCAATATATACATTGTTGCTTTTAGTTCCCCTATCAATGCTGTCAGATGAGTATCATTGTTTTCTTGTATAAATGAAGGCACTGAGGTTTGGGGTTACTAAGCAATTTGTCCAAAATCACACAGCTAGTAAATGGCAAAAGCCAAGTCTGCTTAAATGCAAATCCCTGGAGATTTATTTCCTAGGACTTTTGGAGACTTCTTTACTATATTATGCCCTAGCATAATGTAGATATCCTATCAACAGGATCTCACTGTTGGGGAAAAAGGAAAAAAAAAAAATAGTTAATTTCTTAGTGAATTTCTTACCCAATGGTTACAGGAGGGAAACTTTAGTGTGCTTTAGAGAAGGCATCTTGGGATGGATTTGTTTTGTTTGCTTTGATGTTGGGTGGTGGGTGAAGAGATAAATCCAGAGGAGAGAATCTCATCTGTCTGAGGCAGGCCTGTAAGGCCCTCACTCAGGGGAGGACCCGGAAACACAGAGGCAGAGGATGCTGAGGACAATCGAAGAGGCAGGGGGACACACCCCAAAAAGCTTCACCAGCTTTGCAGTTATGCTCCGGGAGCCGTGGCTGAAGGCTAATTCTCTCTTCATTTTCCAGATCCAATTTCAGTACATTAAATGTGTATACACATTCTTTTGCTTATTGTCCTTTGACCAAAGCAAATCACATGGGCACACCCAGCTCCAAGGAGATCAGGGGAGAGAACTCCTCCCATGAGCCCAGAAACAAGACAGGTAGAATATTGGGGAGCACCTACAGTTACTGCCATAGCTACAAATATGGAAGAGTAAGATAAAGCTAGCCCCTCTTCAAACACAAAAGTTTATTCTAGATGAAGCAAAAACATACACATGAAACATCAAATTTAATTTATTTATTTGTTTTAAACATTTATATTCTTTTTTATTTTAGAGTTTGTTTGGTTTTTTGTTTTAATTTTTGTTTTTCGTTTTTTGTTTTTTGGTTTTTTTTTTTTAGTTATTTGAGAGAAAGAGAGCATGGGAGGGAGGAAGGCTGAAGGGAGAAGCAGACTCCCTGTTGAGTAGGGACCCCGATGTGGCACTCATTCTTTGGACTCCATGATCACGACCTGAACCGAAGGCCATTGCTTACCCAACTCAGCCACCCAGGTGTCCCTGAAACATCACATTTTAAAAACATTTAGAACACTTAGCAGAATGTCTTTTTGGCATTGCCCTTCATGGTAATTTCCTTAAAAGGGAAGAAATAACACAGACCTATAACAAGCAATGTTGGTAAATATCATCATATTAAAATGCTTTTGCAAGACCTAAGCATGTTTTGAAAAAGTGAAAAATGTGAGCCCCACACGGGGACCAACACAACCTAACTGGCCAGCAATAAATTCATTTTCGGAGTGCAGTGATATGCCTAAAAATCCGTAAGAAAAAGACAAACAACCCGAATGCACAGATAATCCATGAGAGGGAAGTGAAGGGTGGCCCAAGATTATAAGATGCTCAACCTCATGTAGTTGGGAAAATGCCGATGCAGGAGTACGATCGCACGTCCCTTCAGAGCCAGAAGTGAAGTTTGAGGAAACGGGAGCGGCTCGTAGCTCTGCTGATGTGTGACGTTGATAGAACAGTTTCGGGTCATAACAATTTGGATTACGCGCTGGAATTGAAGGTGTGTCCATCCCGTAAAACCGATATTCCGTCTCTATTATTTTTCCTCTTAAATATATGTTAGTAATGTTTACGGTGGCTCATGGTGCCACAGTTCCCAAGAATAAAAACTTGAAACAATCTTAAAAGAAAGGATCCACTGGTTGGAATCTTTACGCTGAGGGAGTCGGCTTCATGATAACAACAACCATATCCTGTCTGTTCAGTTGACTGCACTGCCCTCTATGTCTTAGATTGCTGCCTAGGATGTAGTAGATGCTCAGTGAATGCTTCGTTAGCTGGATGAATGAGTCGTGAGTGATTGGGACACTATTAAAAAAATCTAAAATAAATGAACCAGAGCTAAATATTTTAATATCGACAATTTAAAAATTATTGTTGAGTGAAAACAATTTGCAGAACATGCAAGTATAACATAATTTGCATGCATTATGAAACACTTAAAATCCTGCGTGTTGTTTATGGAAAATACAAAAACATATACATATAAGCCTCAAAACAGGGATAAGAAGAACCCACAAATTCAGGAAAGTGGTGACCCCATGGGGGCAGGGATTAGGTGACCAGGGAACAGAAAGGAAAGTATAATTTTTTTCTGTATCATTTTATTGTTACTTTTTTTAAAAAAAGCAACTATGACAAAACAATAGTATTTTTAAAACTGGGATATTGCATTTTCACCTGAGATTTTTTAATATCAATTTCTGTGCTCTCTTTGTATGAAATATTTTATGACAGAATTATTTCTTGAACTTCTCAACATGTATCTATGTTAAATTCATAGAGCAACTCAGGCAAATTTATTAATAAGGTAAGATAATTTATTATACTCTCATTTTCAATAGCTTAGTACCTTATTTTAATAATTTACTAATTTTAACTATTCAAGTTCTACCAATTTAAAATATCAGCATAATTCTGTGGTTAAAGAGCGCTGAACCTGATGTCGAAGTTCATGTCTGCCCAGTAGAAATTCACACTGGCTGTTACATTTACATCAGACATAATTAACAGGCACCTACAGCACAAAGGACACAGTACTGGCTACAGTACAAAACTTGAAGCTCTTCTATCCCCCTCGCTGCCTTTTAGGAGCTTACTGTTTAAAGAATATTTAAATGTAGCAAAGTCTTTGTAATGCACAAAAGGAAAGAGCCACAGTAGTTGAAGGCATTATTTCTTAGGGGTTTTGTGGCTGGATGTGTGCTTTGTGTTACATGACATTGATGGCTCAATTCTTCTGGGCAAAGATGGAAACTTCTTTAGTATTTTCTGCCGTCCCAAGCATACTCTTCTCACTTCATAATTAATACAAAATAATCATGATATTTAACCTTTCGTTATAGTTGCTTTTAGCTGTAACATTCATCTCTGGATGATTTCCCTATCTAATTCATCTTAAGGTCTTTAGTGACGATTTTAATTGAGTTAAACAGTTCTGTATGGCTACAGTTATAGATTATGCTAAATGGAGTATTTATTTACACGTATAACAAAATTATATATATTTGTGACTTAAGGACAATCAAGGCTGTTTAATCCTTATCAGTGACATCAGCACGGACCCAATTAGCACAGTTTGCAGCCACTTCATAATTCAAAAGAATGTGCTCATTCAGCTGGAAGCACATTTGACAGAAACTCCATAGTCATGAAGGTAAAAGCTTGCAAGATCACCCACTAGGATGGAGAAGCTGTCATTCTTCCATCAGTGCTGTTGAATACTAATGTCAAGGTCAGAATGGTGTAATTTTAGGCTGCCAAAATATTGCTGGGATTGATATACCAAAAGATGTTTAAGAAAGTAAAGAAGTAGAACTTTGGAAAACTTTTGTAAGGTATAGTTTGATATGACTCTTTACTGCCTGGAGACAATTCTCCACTTTATCATTTGTTTTGCCACAAAATTTTCTGCTAGTTCTCCTGCATAATGATTCAAATATTCTTCCTTTCTTTTGTCCCCTATATTATTAAATTCATATCTTGGCTAAGAATTGTAACTCTATGTAAAAATCTATTCCTTTGAGATTCTAATTTTAAAAGAAAGCCTGCTTTTGTTAAGCTTAACATTCACCCTCTTCCGGCTACAGGTGGAACGAGAGTGTAAGATACATTTAATTCCAGTGTGATTTTCTAAAAACCTCATTTCAAACCCGTATGTCTCTTCTCCTCAGAGTGTAGAGGATAAGAATGTAATGAATGGAGAAAACAAGTTCATATCATATTGAATTTCCAAGACAATAGCTTGTTCTAATAATGATAATTGTTACATTGTTACTAAATAACATTTATCTATGAAACATTCCTTTTTGAAAGTGTTTTTATGTACCCTATTTATGAAATCTGATCCTTGTAACAATTCTGAGAAGCAGAGAGCTGTTTGTTGCCATTGTTTTAGAAGAGACTCTTGAGTTTTTAGCAGTTCTTGACTTCCTGAAATTTCATATAGCATGTAGGGTGAAAACCTGGCTCTGGACCCCAGCTTCTGGAATATGTATCAATATCTTTATAGCGAGTGAACATTTATTCCAACCTTTTTTGAACCTGAGACCCTAACTTATTCTTGAGATTTCTTGATTTTCTTTTCTTTTCTTTTTGTTCCTTAAATTTTAAGGACAAAACAATAGGCAAAATGTATTACATGTTTCTTTTATTTTTGTTTTTGCTAAAAAAATTCCAGACTCTGTTCACTCAAATAAGGAACAACAACCACAAAAAACCAACAAAAACTAAAACAACCCTCCTAGCTGCTGTGATCTGATTGATTTTACAAGTATAAATATGTCAATGAGCTATGCAAAACAATAGCTCAGTAGGATTGCTTTCCATATTCCAGATACATTTTGAAAGATGTCTAAAATGACATGTTTGCAGTGAAATATACATGGCCGGATGAACTTTCCTAGTCTTATCTTGCGCCTCAGTAACTCTAAAGAGAAAGTGAAATCTTTTCTTCTGCATCAGACATATTTTAAAAATATTTAAATGTTGCTTTCCAATATCCCTTAGCCTTCATAAACATATTGCTTGCTTTTAACAGTTTCTGATTTTAACATACTATTAAGGGCAGCTGCTCAGGGCTTAAGGGCAGAAAGCAATCACCTTTTTAAGTGTTTCATGGTGGATGTTTTAACAGAATCGATGCAATCTGCATTAGACGATGCCTATGCTTAGCTTTAAAAACAATTTATCAGCTTCCTACGGTGCTTTAAATCTTCTGAGATGATTATGTAGACAACACTACATGCTAGCTCAAAGTTAAGCGATCTTTTTATGATTTGGGTGTAAAATAAATATTGATGCCCGATTTTAGATGACTGACCACTTGGCTTTTGCATCTCAGCATAAAGGCTGCAGTGAGCCATGCTCCTCACTGAAATACCCAGTGCTGATGTGTCAAGGACAGATCTCACTCAAAGGTCATCTTCTTACAGTCAGGGTTGGAAGAATAGGAGACAGCATCAGAGGTGGGGAGGAAGGTATTGCAAAAGTTCAACGCAAGGCATGAAGCAAAGTATATGAAGAAATAGAATTTTTTTTTTCCCCTGGAGTATCTCATCTCTTACTCTAACAGCTATTTTCTCTTGGTCCTTTTATATCCCACATTGGTGTTAAACCTGAATAGTATCAATTAGATAACCTAACAGATATTTATAGGAATCCAGCCAGGCCCTGTGAAGAGACCTGGGGATTCATCCATAAATAAATAAAGTCCCCGCCCTCAAGATGCTCAAAGTCTGGGGAAAGCAGTTCCCCAGCACGGTGTGATGTATTTACATAAATAGCCCGGGACAGTGTGATATATTTATATTCTATGATTCTCCCTGACTACTTCCCATTTTCCTTTAAAAAATACAGACATCTCAATTAAGATGGGTACAAAAAAATAACAGGATGAAAAGAAACACAGCACCAATGGAGGCAGAGGAGAAGGAGATGCCATTATGTCACATATGGTCTTCATCCTCTCTTTGACTTGGGAAATGGAGCTGATTACCAAAGTTGTGCAAAACCTGTGGGCTAGTTCTTGTGTGATGTGTTGTAGTGTGGTGCATAGCTACCCACTCCCCCCAGTGCTGTAGCCCAGCAGGCATTCTCCTTTAAAAGATTTATCTTCTCGGGGTGCCTGGGTGGCTCAGTGGGTTAAGCCTCTGCTTTCGGCTCAGGTCATGATCTCAGGGTCCTGCGATCGAGCCCCATGTCGGGCTCTCTGCTCGGTGGGAAGCCTGCTTCTCCCTCTCTCTCTGCCTGCCTCTCTGCCTACTTGTGATCTCTCTCTGTCAAATAAATAAATAAAAATATTTAAAAAAAAAAATAATAAATAAATAAATAAATAAATAAATAAAAGATTTATTTTCTCCCTGTCACTCCTCCCAGCACAGGGTCCTGTGGAACAAGCCGTGCCTCTTGTCTTCCAGCAGGGCTCATGGTCCCACTTGGCCCTCCAGGTGCTGGGCTGTGGCAGCATAGATTGGCCAGCCCCGTGAACTTGGGGATTTGAACGTGGGGCTCCAATGTTGGACGGCTCACTTGCAGTTCCTGTTGACTCCCCAGACTTTGTTAGCATTGCTCTGCTTTCTCATGTTTAACACAGGAGAAATGTTCATACCTACCTGAAATGTTACAGTGGGAATCAAAAGAAATGGAACCTCGGTCCCCTCATGTGGTAGGCAAATCAATGAATTAGTTTTTCTTCCTTCTTTCTTCACCCCTTCCCTCCCTTTATGTCTTCTTCATCTCCTTAGTTGTCTCATTTTCAAGTCGCAGGCCGGTATGAACCAGATTTGCACGAGGTCAAGAAAAAAATGCAAATGACCTCAGTCTCCTGGTCATGACGAACTAAGATAATCAATGATTATAAGACCACGGGTTGGTGTAAAGATTAAATGAGGGGATGCAAGCAATGCACTTAGCACATAGTAAGTGCTCAATAAATATCAGCTGTTGATAGCTGTAATGTAGCCTCATTTCACTGCGAAAGTGGCGTGGAATTGCTCATTGTGCAAAGATTGGATGAAATAATACAAGCCAAGCCCTTAGCATGTAGTAAGTGCTCCATAGCTATTAGCTGCTATTAGCTGCTACTAGCTGGGTTTTTACTGCATGAGTGGGAGTAGAATTGGCAAAATGATCTTAGGATGAGGCTTCTGCTGTTATCCCACACCCTGCAGACAGCCTTTGATGGTAGCTGAGGAAATTGCTTTATCTTGTACCTGCAGTGAAACAGACGACCGGCGTGATCGGCAGGATCATAACACTGACCGAGAACGGGGTGCTGGTTGAGGAGAAGGAGCCAGAGCTCTTAGCTCAGCGGAGCTGATTATCACATTCTCCAGGACTAGAAAGGGAAAACAAGGCAGAACAGTATTGAAATGTTGTACTACTCTGAATCTTTTTTTTTTTTTTTTTTAAAGATTTTATTTATTTATTTGACAGAGAGAGAGATCACAAGTAGACGGAGAGGCTGGCAGAGAGAGAGAGAGAGAGAGGGAAGCAGGCTCCCTGCTGAGTAGAGAGCCCGATGCGGGACTCGATCCCAGGACCCTGAGATCATGACCTGAGCCGAAGGCAGCAGCTTAACCCACTGAGCCACCCAGGCGCCCACTACTCTGAATCTTAATGAGCATGAATTCATTCTAAATGCTCTTCTAATCAATTGATTTAGTCAGAGTTTGACAGGCTTGCAGTAACGAACATTAAAAGCAATATTTTAAAACTCCGTAATTCCTTTCAAAATGTTTTTGTACATATCCCTTTTAGTTCTACAATAAGTAAGCATTTATTGGGTGCATCGCATATGGCACATGATAGCTTTAAAATTTGTGGAAGAAATTACAAGGGAAATGTCAAATGTAATGGGATGCTGATGGCTTTATTTAAAATATTTACCAGGGCTATGATTTTAAAAATATTAACCTTAAATTCTGAAGGCCAAGGTCCATATCAGGTTTTCAGGAAACACATAAAAAGTGTCACTGTGAATAACAATAAACTAAACATCACTTTGAGTTTTGGCTTTCACATCCAGCTCAAAACCCTAAGCACACATTTCAAGGTTGCTTATGTATGTTAAAATATTCCATAGAAAAGTTTGCAGAAAGCTGGTATGTGAGCCGGAATGTCCTGGTTATCTTCTTAACAAAGAAATTCACTTGAACAGCTCAGCACAAAAGCAACAAAAAGCCTGCTAAACCCAAAAAAAAAAAAAAAAAAAAAAGTCTCTAATACTACATAATTTGATTTGGGATCCAAATACATTAAGAACAAGGCCCTCTTTCATTGAAGCAGTGACCCATTTTACGGCACTGGATGGTGACTTGTTCACCTCTTTATTTAGATGTGACTTATGCTAACCATTGGAGCCCAGGCTCCGCCATTTTTAATGGGGGGCACAAGTGTGGCAGTTGGAAGACCGAACTGTTTTTTTTCCATTCAAGCCTGATGTTTCCTCCTTGAAACCTAACACTTGAGAAATACATGTTGACGTTCTGTATTTACACTGTGGACATTGGCATCACCGTAGTTGTCAGTGACAGTCTTTTACAAAGATAAGTTCTCACCTAATTTGTGTGAGGCAGTCCCCAAAGAATGTCATGGAAACAGCCAGCACATGTGCAATATTGCTTTCAAATAGCACGCCTGTGCCAAATGCCAAAATGAAAATTTGTGGGAATGATATCTGCAGTTGAAAAAATATATATATGTATATGTGTGTGTGTGTATATATGTGTGTGTGTGTGTGTGTGTGTGTGTGTGTGTGTATAAACTGCAGGGAAACCTGCTTTTCTGCGAGTTGTTTGGGTCAGTGTCCTTTTAGTCTAAAATGACTCCTTCGTCACATTTCTTGGGAGCTGCTGTGTGTGCACTGTAGCAGTGAGGCATGAGAAGGACTGGGTCATACAAGGGGCACCACCAACAGCAGCAAGTTCAATGCTATGACTTGCACAAAGGATTACTACTCAAACTCCCGGTGTCTCCAAACTTCCCACACCTAATTCAATTTACTTATGTTACGCTGAGTAAAGGTCAGCAGATTCATTGACAGGGCTCCCATTAAAGAATGAGGAAAATAGCAATACCCTTCTAAGTGCTTTGTGCGCATTAACCTGTTTCATCTTCACAAGGACCTGTGGGGTGGAAGTGTAATTGTTCTTCCCATGTTACAGGTGAGGAAGTTGAGGCATTGAGCTTGCAGAAGGTCGGAGCTGGGATCGGAGCACAAACTAACGGGTTCCAGAGTCTGTGCCCTTAAGCACTGGGTCATGCAAGAAAAGTGTGTTCACCAAGCTCCATTTTATGAAGTTAAGGCATTTGACATAGCAGGCGTTGAGCAATGTAACCTGTAAATCATTGCTGCTGTTGCCAGTATCATGATATTTACACTGTGGAGGCTGGAGTCAATACTGTCCTAAAACAATCATCGGGATAATGTGATGAGTATACGCAGCAGCGTGGGTAATCACAGCACCCCACCAGAAATCACTCTTCTCGTTTGCAAGGGCTTCCGAGATAAATTATATAGACGCCTTCTTTAATAACCAGCTTTCCTTTTCCCATGCCCATTACAATTCGGTCAAACTATTTGTAATTGTGTAATTGTATTAATGACACATGGTGTTGTTTATTTTTATGTTTCAGCTCCAAGACATCACTTCCCTTTTCCCGCTCTGCTTAATTCATTTTGACAGCTTTACTGAAAATGTAAAACTTACAAGTGCCCCCTTTTCCGCCTTCGCCCCTCAGGGAGGAGGAGGTGTTGAGACTGCCTCCGACACTCGGCGAATGTCCCCTTGACCCTTATCTGCTTCTGTGCACGTGATGAAAATTCATGAGCTGCCTCTTTCTTTGAAAGTGAGCAGGATCTTCCAATTCCTTTATGTGAATAACATCCAGAGGAAGGCTGCCCGCGAGTCCGGGGGTAGAGGACACAGTCACCCGCATTATGTGGGAGGGAACAGGGGTCTGCTCACACGCGGGGCAGGACCTCCCCTACAGCGGGCCCCGCTCAGGCGCCGTTCTGGGTGCTGGCCACACTGTGCGTCCAAGATGCTGTCCACGAGAGGGACTGTCAGTATTTATTAGCTCTACCATATCCAGCCGCCTCTCCTCAGTAGTACCTGAAACGATTTGTTTCCCAAGCCCGCGCTTTAAGAGACCTAGTGTTTTAATTGACAAAATCTAGACTTGGGAACCAACAAATTACTGGAACTGAAATAGGTTCAGGAAGCATCAGAACCTCCAGGAATGACAGTAGAATTGCTGTAATGCTGATGGAAAAGTTCTTCGAAAGCGATTAATGAAGATCTCAGGCATAGGTTATCTTTTCCAAACATAATTTGCTGTGATGAAATTTACATAACGTTTAACCACTCTAAAATGAACAACTGAGCGGCACTTACTACAGTCGCAGTGCTGTGCAACCACGATGTTTGTCTAGTTCCAGAACATTTCTGTCACTCGGAAGTCAAGCCCCTTACCCACTAGGTGGTTCTCTCTTTTCCCTGAAGCCCCTGACACCCATTAATCTGCATTATTTTCCTCTGGATTTATCTATTCTGAATCTTTCAAGTGAGTGGACTCCTACCTCTTCCGTCTAGCTATTTCCCTTAGCATAACGTCTTCAAGGTTCATCCATATTCTGCCACATGTCAGTGCTTTATCCCTTTCTACGGCTACATAATCTTCCACTGTATTTGCATGGATTCTCCCATGTATTTATACCACAATTTATTCATCCCTTCCTGGGTATTTGGGTTGTTTCCACCTTTTGGCTCTTGTGAATAATGCTGCTATAAACACACGCGCTTGCCTACTTCAGTACCTGTCTTCTGTCTAGGTGGGTATTTACCTAAGAGTGGGATTCTGGGGTCATTGGATTATCTTTTTACTCAATGATGCAGATTCAGTATTTTTCTGGGTTCAAGTAATATGAGCCTTCTTGGTCTCAGTGATTCTTCATATGCTCTTTTTTTAAATTAATTAATTAATTTATTTATTTATTTATTTATTTGACAGACAGAGAGATCACAAATAGGCAGAGCCGGGGGCTTGATCCCAGGACCCTGAGATCATGACCTGAGCTGAAGGCACAGGCCCAACCCCCGGAGCCACCCAGGCGTCCCCCTATGCTCTTTTGTCTGCATAATTATTTACATCTTTCCTCCTATTGTTCTTGCAAATTGGCTTAGGCATCACATCTTCAGCCTCAGAATGTCTGTGTATGCTTCTATCCTCTACTATTCTCTTTTGATGCCAATTTGCAGAAAAAAGACAGATGAATTCCAACATGAACTATTGCTTTTCTGAAAAGTGACGTTAACTGAGTCTTTCAACAAACATATTAAATCTCTTTGACCCAGACTCTGTGTTAAGCACTGAGAATACAGAGGTAAATAAAACAGTTGTGGTCTCTACCCTCACGGAGTTCTCAATCTTAAAAGCAAAAGAGGGGAGTGAGTTTTTCTAATCTAGTTGGCAGAATGATTTCTAAAAGCCATGATGGTATTGTAGCATTTTTCAAATACCAATTGCTAATACTTTGGATCATGGTTGCATCTCTTTTTGCTCAATTCTCTTCCTCTCCTGATTTGTTCCAACTTGTGGGCGTGGAGCAGTAATGAATCTTTGAATGATTAGTGGTTTCATGACTGTCCTATGATATACTGGCAAATGGAATGTCAAAAACACCCTCTTCAGAACTTAAATCTCATTCACATAGTACAACTATATGTGTACTAGCATTTCTAAATTCACACAAAATTTTATGTAGCAAGAGTACATTTTGATATTAAAACAAAAGAGTATTCATTTACATTTGAGATCCACTAGTCTCTAAAAAATATAACAAATTGAACAACTCACAAAAATGCTTCACAACTAATTCGTATTCAACTTAATCCTTCCATAAATTATAAAATGGTGAGATTTTTGGAAAGAAAGACATGGATGATGATACAGATGTATGTACAATGTTATAGACTATGTAGTTCCCAAAACAGAGCTATTTAAACAAGATTAAGAGTTCACCAGTCTCTCATGTTACATTGGAGGGCCAATAGGAACACAGTATTTTTGACTCTGGGTTCAAGGTGGCTGCTGCAGCTCTGGATAAGGCATCTGCATCCCAGCCAATGGGAATAAGCCTGTTCAGGACAAGCCTATTCTTTTTAGGAGTACATTCTCTGAGTGGTACACATCACTTCTGCTTGTATCCCGGTAACCACAACTTTATGCCATGTCCACGTTATCAAGAGTGGTTTGAAATATGGTTATGTAGTCTAAATTTTTGGAGCCTTAGTATAAAAGGAAAAGAAAAAAACTGTTTCTGAAGGAGGCCAACAAGCTCTGCCATAGAGTGAATTCTCTTAACACGATGAATGCTCCATTTGATTAAAGTTGGTTCCAAACTAATAAAAACGTAATTTGTCGAGATTCTGGGTTCCAGAATGAATTCCTAACTATTTTTTTTTTCGATAACAGAGTCAGTACGATTTAGAGTAGCAGTCTAGAAAAAGAATTTAGTATTCATATTTGTCTTCAGTACCTGTATCTCTATTTATTGGTTTTGCTTTCATTTTCAACAATGTGGAAAATAAAAGGAAAGTTTGGGTAAAACTCTTCAGGAGTAAATCTCTTCCTTTTTTAAAAATTTATTTTATGGATTGATGTAGGTAGAAAATGCCACATATGGATAGGTAGATAGGTAGATAGATAGATAGATATAGATATTCTCCATTTTTGGGTCACTTCCTCGTTCTATACAACTAATGATACACCAACATATTTTTGTGTATCATTGTGTGTATATATTGTGTGTATATAAATAAATTATTAAAAACAAATTTGATTCAACAGACAAATTTAACTTAATATGAAAGGACAGAATCTGTTTCTTTGAGAAATCTGCCGTAAAGATACATTTTACACTTGAAGTTAAACTTTTCAATAATTTATTCACTCTCTAGACTGCCTGAGATTCTAAATTGCTCAGATTACTGCTTGCGTGCACGGATGACCTCGTACAGGGGCACACCTGATGGCAATTGTTTATATATAGAACACAATCCTGATCAATCTCTGACACTTACTACTGACTTCCTGCTGCTCAGAAATGTGTCCTGTAATAGCATTTGTATGTTTTCTTTTTCCCTCAAGATTTCTGATTCTTTCTCTACAAGAACATGGAAAATTAGAATGAACATCACACACGCTGTAATAGAAGTAGCCCGAGCAATTTGATTGTATTTTAAGACGCTATGTGGCATTTACTAAACAAAAATGTCGTCTCCATATGTAAAGACACATCTGCAGAGACTTAGGTGTGTAGGAAGTTACTGATGCATCTACCTTTTGCAGATTTCACACTTATAATGATTCTAATTATTACTACTAATGTGCAACATGTCTTCAAGATTTTCACCGAGAATAACTTTTCAAAAGGCTCAGATGAATCACTCAAAACAAATTACTGAAAATGGACAGAACTACAGGTTAAAAATATAACACTTTGGAGAACAATGTCTCATTATATTAATCGGCAGTTAAATGTATGCTGAACTGTTTGTTATTCGGTTTTGGTTTTTAAAGGAAATAGATGATGATGTTTTAATCAGCTTTAAACATGAATCTGTTCAAACAAATAGATTTTAGACAGGATTTATGTAGTGGGGATTGAGGGCCATTTAGTTTATATTTTTCTTTTTGATTTTTGCATTTTTGAGACTTGGGAACTAGAGAAGTATTTGAAGAAAGCTTTTGAATCTTCAAAACAGGGAGAGATTAGCAAAATGATAAGAACTGGGGGAGCCTGGGTGGCTCAGTGGGTTAAGCTTCTGCCTTCGGCTCAGGTCATGATCTCAGGGTCCTGGGATCGAGCCCCACATCGGGCTCTCTGCCCAGCGGGGAGCCTGCTTCCCCCTCTCTCTCTGCCTGCCTCTCTGCCTACTTGTGATGTCTGTCAAATAAATAAAAGAAATCTTAAAAAAAAAAAGATGATAAGAACTGGTAAGAAATGTAACTCAAAGATGAGAGTAGATTTGGTCTCTTCCTGGATGGTTGGTTTCTTATTCTCAGGTGCCCACAGATGTCTTCTCTTTTAACATCCCCTTTTGAAATTATTGTTCATAGAGTCCACTTGTGTATTGTCTGTCTACCCACCGGAATATAAATTCTATCAAATCAACGATCTTACTTATGTGTTTTTAGTTGTGTCTTCAGTGTCTTGACCCCATTTGTTGACTCATAATTTGTACTTCGTAGATGTCAGTTGAAAAAAGCAGAAATCGATGAACACGTTAAATGGAAGGATTTACATATTTCTACAAATGTTTAATAGTACTTAAATTTGTAATCAGTGACTTAAAATTTCTATTCTACCTTCTAAATCTCCCTCAAATCTGTCCACGTCTCTGCAACTCCACAGCCCTCATGTACCCCCAGCTGGACGCCCATCTCAGGACCCACCAAAATCCAACCCCCACACCTATTTCCAAACCACTGGCTTTCCTGAGGTGGAGTGATTTTTATTTTGAAACTCAGGCGTTCTCCCATCAAACTCCTACTTAACCACTTTACATTTTCCCATCCCTCTGAAGCCTGTATTTTCAACTTGTGCTCCAAGGTCATGCAGAGTCTTTTTTTTTTTTTTTTTTAAGGTCCTGTGTGTCTGTTCTCCCCTCTTCTCTCAGTCCACCCATCGTTGCTATTTTGCAAGGTCCCTCTCAGAGGACTTTTTTACTTGCTTTTCTGACTACCTGGCATGCTCCATCCACTCGTTCCCCTTTAGCTGGTTATTTACTATTTGGCCATAAATCCAGTTCTGGAATTACTGCACTTGAGCTGCCTGTTAGCCCAGAAAGGGGCCACGGTGCCAAGCTAAGGAATGCTAAGTTTTCAATTCCATCGCACCACCTTCACTCACGGCTTGTCAAAAAAGGGGGGGGGGAATGAGATTTTGTTGGAGGGCCTCCATTTGTTTCCATGCCCAATCATGGTAACCGGGGCAGAGGCCCTCCCTCTAATAGTCCCCATGGGTATTACGCAATCAGCCACAATTACCCTCTCTTTTCCCCTCTATATGACCATACTTCGAAGCTCAAGAGAGTAGTAGGATTGTAGCCAATTCTTCAAGCATGTATTCATTCATAAGTCATACATTCAAAAATATTTCTTAGAGCTGAATGTGTGCCAGGGACTGAGCCATGAACTTTTACGAACCCCTGTTTATGGTGAGCGTTCTGCTTGTTCCATCCTTCTCCTCTTCCCCTTCTATCTCTTTCAATAGCCCTAAATCCCCGATGAAGTCCTCCTCTTCTTTGAAGGCCCAGTTGAAATGTGACCCCTTATCTGAAGCTTCCCTGAACTCCTTCAGGCTGAATTAATTGCTCCTTTATCTGTGTTCCCAAAGGAGTTAGTTCATACATTTGTAAAAGCACTCATCACATTGCATTATCACTATTTGCATATCTGTGTCCTTTCTGGACTTTTTTCTTTCTTTCTTTGTGGCAAGACACTGTATCTCACTCATACCTCACACCCTTAGTTTCATCTCATACTTGCATCCCTGGCTCTCGTCACAGTCCATGGCATGTGACAGAAACTATGTAAATCCTGCTTGTTTCTTAAATACGTAGTCTTCCCCACCCATTCACGGACACCGCCATGTTTGGTGAGATGCAAACACACATATGATACATTTTGCCATCTTTTCTAGATGATTTGCTAAACAAATCCTAACAGAATCGTTGTGCTTCCTAGGAGAAACTTCTATAGCCCAAATCCTTAGCACACAGAAAAAAAACTAAAACAATAGAAAAATACAAACTTTGCAAAAATCAGGGCAATAAGAAATCTGAAAAGCAAGTGGGAGTGCAACTATCCTTGGAAATTAGGCTAGGTCACTGAGGAAAGATCCAAAAAAAAAAAAAAAAAATAGCACAAGAGTGTAGGGACGTATTTAGGGGGACAAAGCACAAAAGAAACAGAAATATGTTACTATAAAAATGCGACATGGAGAGATTCATAAATACTATGTATCAAATAGATTTTTTTTTCTGCAATAAAAACACAAAATCACAATCTGTGAAAAGTAACGTTTAATAGGAAGGATTTGGACACCACCCCAACCTCATTGTCACTGTACCTCCCTTGAGGTGAATTACATTGCCTTTGAGGTTTAGTTAAATTTGTGTCTTGCTCATACCTGAGGGATCTATAAGAATAGACAGGTTTAAGTCTGCTACAAAATATCAACTCTCATAGGGAAACATTGCAATTATCTAGCTTGATCTGAGGTCCCTAAATGATAAGACACCTCCGTGTAACTTTCAGTCAGATTCAGACATCCTGCTGAACACTCATAGAAAAATTCACCCAACCTAATCTAACCTGGAACCATCTGGACATCTCAGATCGGTTTGGGACTGGAGCATGATTAGTGGTTTTGGGTTGTGTAATGGAGGCACCTTTGATTGTACTCCCCAGACCCATAATGGTTCTGTTTCAGGACCGTCCTTGGCATACATGCAGGCTGCTGGCGCATGGGGTTGGCCAGAAGGTAGCCATGCCTTGGTTGTGTAAACAGAGGCAGTAGTTGTTGAGTTTGTTATTAATGGTGGGAAGGAAGACCATGGGTTTACCAAATCTTGTTCCTCATTATCCTTCCTCTCTCTGTTTTCAATTCACTTTCACATGCTCCTGCCCCAGACTGGGGGAGCATTTCTTTGAATGAAAAGCACATATACATTACCTCCAATCGGTTTGGCCTGATGGAAGGTTCAGAACTCAAAGTGGGCCCGTGAAGGAGGTGGTTACTTTGTAAATAGTGTATGCAAATCAGCAGGACCAGATGATGGAGAAAGCCTTGTTGATTTAAGGAGGAGGCAGGTTGGATTACAGGGGTGTTTGTGATGATGGTATTCAGTCCTCATGAATGGTGAAAAGATGTTTGAACTCTGAACAAGAGAACATATTGTATTTGTTTTTAAAGAGAGAGGAGAGAATGAATCTTTTGAATAGGCTAGCTAGTTTAACCTTGGTATTTAGCTGGGAACAGAAATACGTTATTAATCTGTGAAGATCTCCAGGAGAGTAGCGAATCTGGTAATGAACACAGTGACTAAGAATACTGGAACAGTTTGCTTTCATGGCAAATTGTGGATTTATCAAGAAAGCAGTGGATGAAAGACTTTTGTCTATGTTCTGTATGAGAACCTCTCTACGCGACTCCCATCTTCTCCCATCTCCATCCCATTCATTCCCTCTTTGGGGATCTTCCACTCCTCCTGTAAGACTCCAACAACATCATCTCATGAGAAATTTTCTCAGGTCGCATTAATTTCCTCTGACACTGTGACAGGCAGGATAATGCCCCTACCCCAAAGATGTCTGCATCCTAATTCCCAGAACCTTTACTGGCAAAAGGGACTTTGTAGATGTGATTCAATTAAGGATCTTGAGATGGGGAGATGACCCTGGATTATCTGTTTTGGCCCATTGCCATCACCAGGGTCCTTCTAAGTGCAAGAGGGAGGCAGGAGTGTCTCATTCAGGGTGATACGAGTTAAGAAAGGCTCGGACTGCAATGGTTGGCTTTGATGCTGGAAGGGGGCCACACATCAAGGAAGACGAGCAGCCACTACAGGTTGGAAAATGCATGGAAACAGATTATCAGTTTCCAGAAGGAATGCACTCTGTTAACACCTTGATTTTATCACAGTAAGACCCCATTCTGACTTGTAACCTCCAGAACTGTATGATAATAAAGTTATGTTGTTTTAAACCACTAAATTCATGGCCATTTGTTCCAGTGGCAATGGGAACATGGTGCCACGTGACCCAATTTTTCACTCCTCTTCTGTGCATCCATATTATCATACATGTATCTACTAGCACGTCCCTGGCTGTCTCACTGTTTGTTTACGGGTTGTCTCCCCACATGTTCTTCCCTCAACCACTCAACAGTAACCGGTGTCTTACTCATCTCTGTTTCCCTGGTGGCTTGCCCAGAGCCTTTCAATGGGACCGGTGCCTCACCAACTTCTCCCAGAAATATGAGACCCACCACAGATTCGTGTGCCTTAAGGATTTGCTCGGGTATCCTTCTTTTCCTTCCACTACAAGCCATTCTTCCATGGATATTCAACCCCTTGGTCATCCCTGACTCAAAATCCCAATTCCACTTGAAGTCTTTGCTGAAATACGGAGGCACAAATCTCGGGCTCTGACTTTTGACACTTTTCCAGACCTAAGTTGTTCCCCTGAGATCTGTATCAATAGGGACAGCTACCTTCCTTCTCCCTCCTACTCTGGGTTTCTCAGTTTCCTGGGAGTAAGTCAGGCATCTGACACAAGTAAATACCAAGCAACTTCATTTTTGGTTATTTATCAGAGAAGAGGCTTTGTCGACATTAGGAAAAACTCTAACAAAGGGGCAGTTAACATCTACCCCAGCATACTAAAAGGGTATTTGTTTAATGGAATACTAGTTTATCCTCAAATTACCCAGTGATTTTTATATATATATATATATACATGTGTGTATACATATATACATATATATGTATAAACAGATATACATATATATGTGTGTGTATATATATATACACACACGTGTGTGTGTGTGTGTGTATTTAGTGTTTGTTTGAAATGTTACCATAAACTTGGGTGTGGTACAACAGAAGAAACATGGCCTTGTGATTCTGAAAGTCTTCACGGTATTCTCAGTTCCGCCCATAACTTTGAGAACATCAGTTAGTCCCATAACTTTGAGAACCTCAGCTTCCCCACCTCGACATGAAATCCTGTGAATTTACTACCAATTCCAACATTCTTTGATCTTTAGCAACATGCAAGAAATAGCATGATGCTATTAGGAAAATTCTTTCCACTATTGTGCCTATCGGTCTAAGACCTGAGTTGAGGTTCATGTGCAAAAAACAATTTTGAAAACCTTGGAAGAGGCCAGGAAAGAAAAACTCTAAAAATCTAAATGACTGGAAACTAAGTTTTATGAGGGAGACTAAAAGAATCACTGTTACTTTGTTATTGGAGTATGTTTAGAGGATGAGAGGAGTCTTCATAACAAAATTCAATGAAAGCTCAAGAAAGAAGATGAATAGAAAATCCTCATAAATACAAAAAAGAAAAAAAAAGCCAAGTTCCAAGATTCCACTGCCTTAGTGTTTTTTTTTTTAAGGTCTAATCTTAAGTGTGGTTCCTTACAATTTTTATTTTCCTCTTATTACCTACCACAAGGATGGGTAAGCTTGAGGAACAAGTGACTTGATCTCTTTTTAATCATCCTTTGTATGGTTATTTGGCAGGAAAAGTATATGTGGGTGTGTTTGTATGTGTAAGAGGTGTACCAAAGGGAGACATTTCTTTCTGAAATGTGGAAAATCTTGTCGAGTCAAAGATGATTTCTCTATAGGAGTTAGAAAAAGGACCCTAAGGTTGTATTTCATCTGGGACCCTCGCTGCCCCAAACACCCAGTACTATATTTGTGTAATAGATTCCAATTGCTTTTCATCTTCTAAAACGACTGAAAAAAAATATTGTTTGTACATGAGTTCTTCATAAAATTTTGCACTAGATATTCACTTTGTACTTCTGGTAAACTGTGAGTATGTCTCCGTGCCTGTTTTGGGAGACTAAAGTGTAGGAATAGTGTTCAGTGTCTAAAATGGAATAGGATTTGAGGAAGGATGGTGATCTTTACATATGAATGGAAATATTGAATAAAATTAACTTCTCCATATTATATTAGGATTTTTCCCTCACAACAATTTTAATTGTTTTAACTAGTGACTTTAATTAAAAATTGAGACCCTATTTTAAAGTGTGGTTTAAGTGGGAGCCTATGTAGAAGGCTAGAGCCCACTTCTGCTTGCCTCTGGAAGCTGTAATGGGGTTACTTTCACATTTGAGCACAAGGTAGATCTGTCCTTTATCGTAATGGGTCTGATGGCTATAATATTTTACTCATTTTCAGCTATAATAAGCTTTTGAGTATCTGAAGCTACAAGGTTTGTGGTTTTCCTCCAATTTGTTTTAGTCCAAGGGCTCTCTGATGGGGTAAGGTGTAAAACAGTGCACAGGAGACTTACAAAATTAGTTTCCTCACACCTGCAGTTTTTGAAAAATAACCTTTTTTTCCTCTAAAAATAGAAGTGAAATGTTTACAAAGACCTAAGGAGCTGATATTTTTTCCCCCACCTCTACCAATTTATAGGATTGAGCTGAGTACTTTGGAAGCAGGGGGTAAAGCAAAAACTTGCTTTCGGAGATTTAACAAGCATTTGCCGATAGAGACAGATTTTTATACGTTTCCCTCCTCTTGAATGGTTTATTGAAAAGCCTGTTGGGTTGAGTATATAAATGTGTATGGTGAGTGATTTTTCTTTGCTATTTATATTATATTACTCCAAGCTTAATCACGACATTTAACTCTTTCCTCGGCTCTATGCTTGCTTGAAATTTACCCCTGTATCATTTTCTTTGCATCTGGTGAATATGGACATAACTAGCCAAAGAGATTTGGTCTTTTGGCCTTTACTTGCTTCCCCTTCATATAGATCTTGTTTAATCTCACAATCTCCAATCTAGATATGTTCTAGATCCATCAGCCTAGGACTTGATAGCCTCCATTCTGCAGTCCACTTCACAATTCCTTGAAAAATCTTCACGGTATCCTGGAAATTCTGGGGATCCAAAGGATTAAATGAGACTGAGCTCCCCAACCCTATATATGTTCATGTAGTTCCATATTCTTTTTAGTATTATGGACATGGTGTTGACCTGTCAAAGATTATTGACACTATAAGAAGAAGTTCAATTGTGTCTCAGTGCATTACCTGTCTGAAAACCCCTATGTTTACTTTGTCCTACATGGAAGTGGAAGCTAAACATTCTAGAAGCCCCTCAGTCCTATTTACCCCTGGTTATCTATCTGCTATCCTATAAAAAGTATGATATTGTCATTTTTCTATATGTTTTTCCGGTTGACCTAGAAATAACATTGAGGTGAAATTACTAGTGTTATTAGAGAGCATGAAGTGGGTAACCATCAGATGTGAGGCTCGGGGCCTGGGTGGGTCAGAAAAGAGCAGTAATCAGTTCCTCAAAAATTCACAGTCTGATTGGGAAGATTTTAAAAAATGCTTATGCAAGAAGCATGAAATAGCATTTCTTAGCTTTCTACTCTCTGGATTTGGGCAGTCCCTTTATTACACTACCGAACCAATTTAAATTTACTTTAGTGTAAGAGAGCAAAAGCCATACATTTTCACACTCTACGTATTATATCCCAATAATCGATTTCCAGGATACCTGTAGGAAATATACCATGCATTTGCCATTTGAACAAAACCATGCAGGGGCATTTAAAGTATTTCGGTGAGTGAGGACTTAAAAAAAACTCCCCAAATCTCCATGTAATGAAGTACTGCGAACTACATACTTTGTTGTGGTTTATGGCCAAAGAGAAAAAGAAAAAGAAAAAAACAAACATCATAAAACACTAACCTAAATAAGTAATTATGACTAATTTCTGATGCCTAGTAACAAGATAAATTGCAAATAACCAGACGGAGTAATTAACACAAATACTATTCTGATGTTCTTCAGTTTGTGACATTAAAGAATCTCTGATATGGTTTTCATGTCAGTGACTGGAGGGAAAGAGGAAGAGATAAAGTATACAAATAATTACAGGAAAGCAAAGAGAAGGAAGAAAAGTACAAATTCCCCATGGCTTGAAATGTGTAAGGGTGAGAGATTGTTATACATAGAGTATGAAGTAGTTTGGAATTTGCTATCCTAGTACTGAACCTATTACAGTTAGGACTTAACCACTGTTAAATGAAATATTTCCTTGAAAGTTGGTGTGCCCTACTTTATCTTACCAGTGTTTTCCACTGACACAAAGTTATTGTCGTCATAACCTTTGAGCTCCTCTGTTTTGGCATTTCTAACAGGACTGTTTTCTAAGTTGGGGGCCCCTGGGAGGCAAGTTCTGCTGAGATGTCCAAGTACAATTTTACATGTGAGGCATTGCTCCTGAATTCCTCCTGGGTTTGCCTATTGTTGCGGAGAGAGACTTAGTAATTACCTAGGGATTATAGCAGAATATGAAAAACCTGAGAGCAGCTTTCGTGCAAATCAAGAATGCATTCAGCACAAACTTAGGGAGAAGCAGCCAGGAAGGGAGGCAGAAGTGTCTGAAAATGTTAAGGGTTCAAGCAAAAGGTGCTGCCTGAAAATCCTAATTAAAGAAGTAAAAACCGCTTTTAAAGAATGTCAAGGACTGTCGTTCGTATTCTCCACCAAGAAAAGGGTCTTCTGAGGATTGTAAATGAGGTGATGGCACTGTCCAAATACCCCGGGTTTGTCCTTTTTTTATACTCCAAAAGTAATGAAAATGGAGCTTAATGGTACATAAATAAAAATAATTAAATAGAAGATAGTGGTAGTGGTGCATTACCTGAATTAATATACAAGATTAAGAGGCCAATAACCCAGAAACAACTTCGTTATTTTGGTCCTTCATATAAATGAGACAGCTCTCTCAGAGTAGCAGAAAACATCGCTTTCATGCTACCATTTTGATTCCAAATTAAAAACAAAAACAAAAACACCCCAAAAAAACCATTTGTTATGGATTATGTTTTTCTGGTGTTCTCTTTGACATATGGTTCCAGCACATGTTCTCATTGAAACAAGCCAGATTATCAGTTACACCTCTTCTGGGTATGTCTTTTTTAATTTAAGTTTAAAAAATGACTTATTTTTCTTATTGATTTCATAACCCAAGCTGGAATCGGTGATTAATTTACAAGTGTTAATTTTTCTGTCCTTGGGTTATCTCTCTACTTGCAGGAATTTTGACAAATGCAGGGAGCAATGAGCCATGTAACATTGAAAACCCGTAATGATTTGCAGAGCTGTTTCAGATTGGGTGATTTTAGAGAAATAAAGGGGTAAGTTGAATTCAGAAGAGAAACAGGCAGAGAGAACGCCAGTTATGACTAATAAACACCGTTGCTTTTAAGGAATAAAAAGTGTAGGTCAAATCGCTTCCTAAAATGTTGCATATTTAACTTACCAACATTTATTAATAGAGAACGTAAAAGAAAATCAGGAAAAAATCCCTAACTTCTAATTAGTAATTATCCTTTCCTTCTCATACAAAAGTCAGCTTTTCATTGTCCTTTCATCTTTTATTTATTTTTTTTCTTTCCTTAGCTAGGCTTTGAGAGTGGTTCTGTCTTCTCCCTTTTACTTCTCAAGCTCACCCAACGGCTTACGTACAACCTTTAACATTAGACTTTCCCCAAGTGGTGTAGGCCACACTGATTTTTTCCTCCTGTGAGCTTATTCAGAGACTCTTTTTTTTTTTTTTTCCTACCAATCACTTGTTACTTAAACAGATAAACCCTCCCATCTCTAGCTGCTTCGTGTATAGAAACCTCATTCTCTAGCAAGGACAGAAGTCATGTCTTTGGTATCTGCCAAAGCAACATAGTCTAAGGAAATATACTATAAACCCCATGTGTAGTTTTCAATGTTCTAGCAGCTGTTTTTTTTTTTTTTTACTTTTATTGCATTTTTAAGTTTTTTATTTAAATTCCAGTTAGTTAATATACTGTGTATACTGTCAGTTTCAGGTGTACAACATAGTGATTCCACAATTCCACACAACACCTGCTCATCATGACAAGTGCTCTCCGTAATCCCCATCACCTTTTTCACCCAGCCCTCTCCTACCTCCCCTCTGGGAACCCTCAGTGTGTTCTCTGTAGTTAAGAGTCTGTGTCTTGGTTTGCCTCTCTTTCTTTCTCTTTTTATTCCCCTTTGCTCATTTGTTGTTTTTTTTTTTTTTTTTAATTCCACGTATGAGTAAAATCATATGGTATTTATTTTTCTCTGACTCATTTCACTTAGCATAATACACCCTAGCTCCATCCACATTGTGGCTAGGGGCTCGATTTCATTCTTTTTGACGGCTGAGTATACTCCATTGCATTCATATACAACATCGTCTTTCTCCATTCATCAGTCCATGGACACTTGGGCTGTTCCCTTAGTAGCCACTGTTTAACCAGTAAAAAGAAACAAGTGGAATTAAGTTTAGTAATACATAATTACTTAACCCAATACCTCTAAGATATTATTCCGATATATAAAAATTACTTATGAGATATTTTACATTCTTCTTTTGTAAAAGTCTCAAAACTTAGTGTACATTTTACATTCATAGCACCTCTGGGTTCAGAGTGATCAGTAGCTATGTGTGGTTACTGGTGGCCACTTTAGACCACAGAACTCTGGGGTTATCATTCCTTAAATTAATGCATCTAAAAAATGCAGGTACAAATATTTGAATGATAAATTCAGGTCACTCACCAACTAACAATGTGCTTGCTTAATCCATTGAATCTTTGTTGCAGTTAGAAGTTCACTTGCCTAGATCCATGTTGAGAGTAATCTTACTGTTCTTGCCTTAATCAGGTATTTGTTTCATTAATAATTTTAGAGATAGGCATTTAGGTAGTTAGAAAAAAGATTCTTAATATTTCAGAGTCTTAAAAAAGACTCTTAATGTTCTGTATCTTTGGACAATTTAATCTGTGTTCTGACATTGGGAGATATTGGGGTTCGAGGCCATTTTTAAATGGATTATAAGAGGAAAGCTGGTGTAGGTATGATACAGCAGAGCTCCCACATGGGTGCCTTCTAGGGAAAAGAGCCCACAGTGAACAATGGTAAGGACGTGACACAGAGCAGTTGGAAGACTGGAAAGGTGATGTGCCTCTTGGTCCCAGGTCTACCACTGACTTAACACGAGAGGCCACATGACCTAAACTCTCCTTCACAAGCTGAGGGTAAGAATCCCAAAGCTATTGTGAAGATCGAGTATAATAACACGCAGAAGCAGCTTATAAACAGGAAATATAAGATACATGGAAGATATTCTTGTTATATTTAGATTCTAATATCTCCAAACATGAGGGATAGGTCGCTGGGGACTGGATGATAACAGGCCCCACTCCTCTGCCCAGTTTTGTGGGGCACAGTTTTGAGTTTTCCCAAGATTAAAGGGAAAGTGAATCAATTTTAATGCACTATTATATTCACGGACGTAGAGAATAATATAGATAAAAAAATATAAGCAAACTAAAAACATCCCGTATTACCTAGCAAAATATGATATACTTTTGGGAATTTTATTTTTTAAGATTTTTATTTATTTGAGAGAGAGAAAGAGAGCATGAGAGCGGGGTGAGGGGCAGAGGGAAAAGCAGACTCCCCACTGAGCAGGGTGCCTGATGCAGGGCTCAGGCCCAGGACTCAATCCCGGAACTCCGGGATTATGACCTGAGCTGAAGGTAGACACTTAACTAACTGAGCCACCCAGGTGCCCCTTCCTTCTGGAAATTTTAAAGAGGAAATTTTACCAGGGGGTTTAGTAAAAACCATCTGTAAAGGTCTTTGGGAAACTGTTCCAATGTTCAGATATCAGCAACTGCATTTCTGGTTTTTCTGATTTTTCCAAAAACCAGAATTGTCAAAATTTATTTGACAGGGTTTACAGCATTATGAATAATTTAACTGTTTGGCAAGGAAGCATCATGATTAAAAATAATTTCTAAATGGTATAAAACTCCATGATCCCCATCAAAAGATTGTCCCCGAAGTAAGTACGCTTCTAACTTACAAAATGACGCTGGGCTTTGTGACTTCACGCTGTCATTCGGGCTAAGCTACTTGCTCTCCCTTGGAAGACATCCAGAAACTATAGCTAGGGTGGAGCGGGGGGCGTCTGGCTACTGTGTGGATCGAGCTACAGGGAGCACATTGCGTCAGTCGTCCACAGTCAGTACCGCCTGCCTATTTGCTTCTGACTGCAATAGTCTATGGTCTACAAAGCACTAAATGGTTGGGTCTTCACCACTTAGAGCACAGCCTTCCTCCCTGGGCAACGTCAGGGCCATTGTGATCAGCGGGAGTGCTGCTGCCGCATTCCCAGCTGCCATCTATGGGGAGCCGGAGGTAGAATCTTCCAAGGAGGGCCCTCACCGGCGGAGGGCCTCGCTTTCCATTAGCCAACAAAGAAATGATCTGGAGATCTTCAGGGCATGGCAGAGAGCCCATCTTCTAATCAGAATTGAAAAGCAGGGATTTCTACTCTTTAAAAAGAACAATGCATTCAGTGAGAACAATCTGATTCCTTAAAGCATGACATTAAAACAAACAAATAGTACAATTTCTAGTTTCTTGCCTTCAGCCACCAGCATTCACTGGCTTGCTACTCTCCTTCCTTTTCTGAACTTTTCCTCACCTTTGTCCCATTTAGAAGGCTAAAGGTTGAATGGGAGAGAGATTGGAATGGAGGTTAGATTTTGTTTCTGAATTTTTCAGTTTGAGATTTGACCTAATACGTAAGCCTTTACACATATTCACTTACTTATATATTCTTCCAACAAATCAGAATTGGATGGCTACAATTTGCCAACATTTATTTAAGCGCTTCAGATAGAGTAGGAAGAAAGACTCCTCTACCTTGCTGTATGTTGTGGCCCACAGAGAAACAGAAGATAAACAAATACACATAATACCACATCAAAGGTGAGCAAGTGCTGTGAAGGAAAACCTTATGGACAGTAGCCATAACGTGGTATTTTACTCTCAATGTGATAGTTTCAATTAGGAGTGTTGATGTGATCTCTGATTAAAATGATCTCTAAAGATTAGTCTGCAGGTGAGGCCGAATTATAGGCTGCTGGAGTAGACAAGGTGAGGGTTTATGGTGCCTTGGTCTTGGGTGATGGGAAATAGATTCAGGATGTATTTTAAAAGAGTGCCCAACTAGATTTGCTAATGGATTAGATGTGGGATTTTAGAGAATGGAAAGAGTAGAGGTGATTGCAAACATTCTGTCAGGAAATTAGTTAATATATATTCTTTGCCAAGCTATTAAGCACTAATTATTATATAGCTATACTGAGAGCTAGGTAATATAACAATGCTTATGAAAGAAATTTGGGGTGGGGATAATCCAGTTTGCAATAGGAATGGCCATAAGATTCTTCTAAATAGCATGATCCTTCGGTGCAGTTAAAATGTGATTCAATTATTATAAAATCCATTTAGAAATAATTATTCAAGAACATAAATAAAGTCCACTTTCATCAAGCACTGGGAGAGAGTAGCAAAAGGTATACCCTCTCCTGTCATCTAAGGGCATATAATCTGTGTAACCATGTATAATTGTTGGATTTGGGACAGCATATTATTGCCTTGGCAAACCTGACACTCATATCCCTTTGCACTCTGAAAGTGTCTTGGTTTAAATAGCAAGTCCTATGTCCACCCTGTAACACAATCTAAATATCGGAACTTTTTGCCCAGCAAAAGAAACAATCAACAGAATGAAAAGACAACTTATGGAATAGGAGAAAATATTTGCAAACCATATATCAGATGAAGGATTAGTATACAAAATATATAAAGCACTCCTACAACTCAATAGCAAAAAATAAATAAAGAAATAAATAAATCCAACTGAAAAACAATGGGGGCACCTGGGTGGCACAGTAGATTAGGCATCTGACTCTTGGTTTCAGCTCAGGTCCTGATCTCAAGATCGTTATATTGAGCCCCGGGTTAGGCTCTGAGCAGAGTCTGCTTGAGCTTCTTTCTCCCTCTCCCTCTGGCCCTCCCCCTCTTACTCTCTCTTTCTCTCAGGTAAATAAATAAATCTTTTTAAAAAGTGGGCAGATGAGGAGGGAATGTTTGGTGATGAGCCCTGGGTGCTATATGCAACTAATGAATTGTTGGACACTACACCAAAAACTAAAAACAACAAATAAATAAATAGATAAATTTTTAAAAATGGGCAGATGACCTGAATGTACATTTTTTTTTTTTTTTAAAGAAGATCAACAAATGGCCAACAGGTACAGGAAAATGAGTTCAGGTTCACTCATCATCAGGGAAATGCAAATCAGAACTCTAATGAGATACCACCTCCCACCCATAATGTGATGGTGGCTGTTATCCAAAAGACAACAGATAACCAATGTTGGTGAAGATGTGGAGAAAGGGAACCCATGTTCTCTGTTGCTAGGAATGGAAGTTGGTGCAGCTCCTATGGAAAACAGTATGGAGGTTTCTAAAAATATATATATAAATAGAACTACCATATACAACTCTCTATTTTCAACTGGATACCGCTGGATCTTAAACAGGACAATTCTATTTAATAATAAGAATAGACTTTATTAACTAGGGTGGGAAACTTGAACCTCCTGGGCCTTACAGCTCAAGGGCAGAGTCAGTGTAGTCCTCCTGCACCTTCCGCTATGAAGGGGAAATAAACAAACAAACAAACAAACCAATAAATAAAATTAATTGACTAATTGAGTAATTCATTAAGTCACTGCCCAGGGTCTGTAAGGATTCTGATGTTTGCCCAAGTGACTTTTCAACTCCTAGCCTTACTATCTGTATTCCTCCTTGAGATCCTGGCCTCTTTGAATGTAGCAAGTTCAATGCTAACTTTTTCTTGGTGCTGACCTTGAGGCCTGTCAGTAAATCATGAATGACATCCCCTTGCTTAGTAATTCCCAGAAAGAAGAGTGGTATAGGCCATGATCCAGACAATTATTATATTATTGTTATTGCTACGACTAGTGTACTATTAGGACTACTGGCTTCATCCAACGATTTTAAGATCCATATGTGGTAGAAGAAGAAAAAAGAAGTGTATGGCTCAGTTCTTGGCCCTAAAGAACTTCTAATGTGCAAATAGTCATTGCTCATTATATTTAATTGATTCACATTCCTTAATAGAAGTGAATTTAAAATTATAATTAAGGCTTACAAAAGGTCTCAGTTTTAGACAACTAATATTACATGACATTTTCCCTTTCACCTGGGGATTTCGGGGAAGTTTATAAATATTACCTTGATAAACTTCACAAAACTCCTTTCAGTTTGTAGGTATAAAACCAATTTGCAGATAGTTAATAAGAAAAAGAGCCTGTATCAAGATCAAGGGATCTGACCCAAGTCAAACCTAGCTCTAATACTCTTTCTGCCTGTTGGGTAGAACAGCACAGCCCACTACAATATTCGATGAATTTTTTTCGAAAGTATTATGTTGCTTCTTTCAATATGAACTTGTGAAACAATTACAAAATATTTTACTAGGCTCATCTTTCGGGTTAGAATAGCGAGGCTTACAAAACTTAATGTCCTTACAGCTAGTTATCAAGCTCCTTATCCCCAAATACAGCATTCTTTTCACGTCTCAAAGAAGGTGAGCCAATGAAGGACACGAGAGACACAATTCAACCAAACTATTTTCTAGGACTCTTAGATTAACAGAAAACTAATAATATCACTTATTTTCAGTAGCAAACATTATCAGAAAGTGTGTGTGTGTGTGTGAGTGTGTGTGTGTGTGTAATTTTGACCATTGCATTTTATTCTTAATAAGCTTTGAGAATCTTAATAAGTAAAAGCACCCTGAGGTTAATCCATTTTTTATAATGTGGGATACATTTAATAAGGTGAACAATGGTTCCCAATTTTATCTCTTTCAGTAGCAGAGTTTTATATACCCAATTAGCTACAAAATAGGGCACATTTGTCTACCTGTAAATTATTTACTTTGATACTATTTTAACTCATTCAGAATAAGCCATTTTGCAGTTGATTATTAGCTTTTAGTTTCTCTTTTGACCTTTTTCTTATTCTTCCTGACATCCCTGCCTCTCCCAACCCCCACCTCCTCTGAGTGATTTGCTTCCTCTTCCTCAGAGCTTCTGTGTAGCAGCCCTCTTATGTCTGCTCATACCCCCGACCTTCCTACTTCCCTTTCCTGCTCCCAAATCACAGGCTTTTATCCATCTTCAGATGCAGTGAGGAAATAGATCCCTTCTCATTTGTTTGTGTCTCATAGATGCTCAACATACTTGGGTTTCATGAAGAATTCCTAAGAACTCAAAATTAGGTTTTTAGCTGGCTTCAGGTACATGTCTGTTTTCATGAGCATCTAGGTTTCTAGATCATCACTGGGATCCCATCTGTAGGAGTAAAAGTCACCACTTAGCAAGCACTGACCCTGTATCAGATAGGACTCTAACCATTTTACATACCTTACCTCCTTAGAGTAACAACAACCCAGAATAGTACTATCACTACTGCATGTTGGGTAAGAAACTTGCCCAAAGTGAATGTTGGGTAAGAAACTTGCCCAAAGTGAATGTTGGGTAAGAAACTTGGCAGAGAGCCCGATGCGGGACTCGATCCCAGGACCCTGAGATCATGACCTGAGCCGAAGGCAGCAGCTTAACCCACTGAGCCACCCAGGCGCCCACTACTCTGAATCTTAATGAGCATGAATTCATTCTAAATGCTCTTCTAATCAATTGATTTAGTCAGAGTTTGACAGGCTTGCAGTAACGAACATTAAAAGCAATATTTTAAAACTCCGTAATTCCTTTCAAAATGTTTTTGTACATATCCCTTTTAGTTCTACAATAAGTAAGCATTTATTGGGTGCATCGCATATGGCACATGATAGCTTTAAAATTTGTGGAAGAAATTACAAGGGAAATGTCAAATGTAATGGGATGCTGATGGCTTTATTTAAAATATTTACCAGGGCTATGATTTTAAAAATATTAACCTTAAATTCTGAAGGCCAAGGTCCATATCAGGTTTTCAGGAAACACATAAAAAGTGTCACTGTGAATAACAATAAACTAAACATCACTTTGAGTTTTGGCTTTCACATCCAGCTCAAAACCCTAAGCACACATTTCAAGGTTGCTTATGTATGTTAAAATATTCCATAGAAAAGTTTGCAGAAAGCTGGTATGTGAGCCGGAATGTCCTGGTTATCTTCTTAACAAAGAAATTCACTTGAACAGCTCAGCACAAAAGCAACAAAAAGCCTGCTAAACCCAAAAAAAAAAAAAAAAAAAAAAGTCTCTAATACTACATAATTTGATTTGGGATCCAAATACATTAAGAACAAGGCCCTCTTTCATTGAAGCAGTGACCCATTTTACGGCACTGGATGGTGACTTGTTCACCTCTTTATTTAGATGTGACTTATGCTAACCATTGGAGCCCAGGCTCCGCCATTTTTAATGGGGGGCACAAGTGTGGCAGTTGGAAGACCGAACTGTTTTTTTTCCATTCAAGCCTGATGTTTCCTCCTTGAAACCTAACACTTGAGAAATACATGTTGACGTTCTGTATTTACACTGTGGACATTGGCATCACCGTAGTTGTCAGTGACAGTCTTTTACAAAGATAAGTTCTCACCTAATTTGTGTGAGGCAGTCCCCAAAGAATGTCATGGAAACAGCCAGCACATGTGCAATATTGCTTTCAAATAGCACGCCTGTGCCAAATGCCAAAATGAAAATTTGTGGGAATGATATCTGCAGTTGAAAAAATATATATATGTATATGTGTGTGTGTGTATATATGTGTGTGTGTGTGTGTGTGTGTGTGTGTGTGTGTATAAACTGCAGGGAAACCTGCTTTTCTGCGAGTTGTTTGGGTCAGTGTCCTTTTAGTCTAAAATGACTCCTTCGTCACATTTCTTGGGAGCTGCTGTGTGTGCACTGTAGCAGTGAGGCATGAGAAGGACTGGGTCATACAAGGGGCACCACCAACAGCAGCAAGTTCAATGCTATGACTTGCACAAAGGATTACTACTCAAACTCCCGGTGTCTCCAAACTTCCCACACCTAATTCAATTTACTTATGTTACGCTGAGTAAAGGTCAGCAGATTCATTGACAGGGCTCCCATTAAAGAATGAGGAAAATAGCAATACCCTTCTAAGTGCTTTGTGCGCATTAACCTGTTTCATCTTCACAAGGACCTGTGGGGTGGAAGTGTAATTGTTCTTCCCATGTTACAGGTGAGGAAGTTGAGGCATTGAGCTTGCAGAAGGTCGGAGCTGGGATCGGAGCACAAACTAACGGGTTCCAGAGTCTGTGCCCTTAAGCACTGGGTCATGCAAGAAAAGTGTGTTCACCAAGCTCCATTTTATGAAGTTAAGGCATTTGACATAGCAGGCGTTGAGCAATGTAACCTGTAAATCATTGCTGCTGTTGCCAGTATCATGATATTTACACTGTGGAGGCTGGAGTCAATACTGTCCTAAAACAATCATCGGGATAATGTGATGAGTATACGCAGCAGCGTGGGTAATCACAGCACCCCACCAGAAATCACTCTTCTCGTTTGCAAGGGCTTCCGAGATAAATTATATAGACGCCTTCTTTAATAACCAGCTTTCCTTTTCCCATGCCCATTACAATTCGGTCAAACTATTTGTAATTGTGTAATTGTATTAATGACACATGGTGTTGTTTATTTTTATGTTTCAGCTCCAAGACATCACTTCCCTTTTCCCGCTCTGCTTAATTCATTTTGACAGCTTTACTGAAAATGTAAAACTTACAAGTGCCCCCTTTTCCGCCTTCGCCCCTCAGGGAGGAGGAGGTGTTGAGACTGCCTCCGACACTCGGCGAATGTCCCCTTGACCCTTATCTGCTTCTGTGCACGTGATGAAAATTCATGAGCTGCCTCTTTCTTTGAAAGTGAGCAGGATCTTCCAATTCCTTTATGTGAATAACATCCAGAGGAAGGCTGCCCGCGAGTCCGGGGGTAGAGGACACAGTCACCCGCATTATGTGGGAGGGAACAGGGGTCTGCTCACACGCGGGGCAGGACCTCCCCTACAGCGGGCCCCGCTCAGGCGCCGTTCTGGGTGCTGGCCACACTGTGCGTCCAAGATGCTGTCCACGAGAGGGACTGTCAGTATTTATTAGCTCTACCATATCCAGCCGCCTCTCCTCAGTAGTACCTGAAACGATTTGTTTCCCAAGCCCGCGCTTTAAGAGACCTAGTGTTTTAATTGACAAAATCTAGACTTGGGAACCAACAAATTACTGGAACTGAAATAGGTTCAGGAAGCATCAGAACCTCCAGGAATGACAGTAGAATTGCTGTAATGCTGATGGAAAAGTTCTTCGAAAGCGATTAATGAAGATCTCAGGCATAGGTTATCTTTTCCAAACATAATTTGCTGTGATGAAATTTACATAACGTTTAACCACTCTAAAATGAACAACTGAGCGGCACTTACTACAGTCGCAGTGCTGTGCAACCACGATGTTTGTCTAGTTCCAGAACATTTCTGTCACTCGGAAGTCAAGCCCCTTACCCACTAGGTGGTTCTCTCTTTTCCCTGAAGCCCCTGACACCCATTAATCTGCATTATTTTCCTCTGGATTTATCTATTCTGAATCTTTCAAGTGAGTGGACTCCTACCTCTTCCGTCTAGCTATTTCCCTTAGCATAACGTCTTCAAGGTTCATCCATATTCTGCCACATGTCAGTGCTTTATCCCTTTCTACGGCTACATAATCTTCCACTGTATTTGCATGGATTCTCCCATGTATTTATACCACAATTTATTCATCCCTTCCTGGGTATTTGGGTTGTTTCCACCTTTTGGCTCTTGTGAATAATGCTGCTATAAACACACGCGCTTGCCTACTTCAGTACCTGTCTTCTGTCTAGGTGGGTATTTACCTAAGAGTGGGATTCTGGGGTCATTGGATTATCTTTTTACTCAATGATGCAGATTCAGTATTTTTCTGGGTTCAAGTAATATGAGCCTTCTTGGTCTCAGTGATTCTTCATATGCTCTTTTTTTAAATTAATTAATTAATTTATTTATTTATTTATTTATTTGACAGACAGAGAGATCACAAATAGGCAGAGCCGGGGGCTTGATCCCAGGACCCTGAGATCATGACCTGAGCTGAAGGCACAGGCCCAACCCCCGGAGCCACCCAGGCGTCCCCCTATGCTCTTTTGTCTGCATAATTATTTACATCTTTCCTCCTATTGTTCTTGCAAATTGGCTTAGGCATCACATCTTCAGCCTCAGAATGTCTGTGTATGCTTCTATCCTCTACTATTCTCTTTTGATGCCAATTTGCAGAAAAAAGACAGATGAATTCCAACATGAACTATTGCTTTTCTGAAAAGTGACGTTAACTGAGTCTTTCAACAAACATATTAAATCTCTTTGACCCAGACTCTGTGTTAAGCACTGAGAATACAGAGGTAAATAAAACAGTTGTGGTCTCTACCCTCACGGAGTTCTCAATCTTAAAAGCAAAAGAGGGGAGTGAGTTTTTCTAATCTAGTTGGCAGAATGATTTCTAAAAGCCATGATGGTATTGTAGCATTTTTCAAATACCAATTGCTAATACTTTGGATCATGGTTGCATCTCTTTTTGCTCAATTCTCTTCCTCTCCTGATTTGTTCCAACTTGTGGGCGTGGAGCAGTAATGAATCTTTGAATGATTAGTGGTTTCATGACTGTCCTATGATATACTGGCAAATGGAATGTCAAAAACACCCTCTTCAGAACTTAAATCTCATTCACATAGTACAACTATATGTGTACTAGCATTTCTAAATTCACACAAAATTTTATGTAGCAAGAGTACATTTTGATATTAAAACAAAAGAGTATTCATTTACATTTGAGATCCACTAGTCTCTAAAAAATATAACAAATTGAACAACTCACAAAAATGCTTCACAACTAATTCGTATTCAACTTAATCCTTCCATAAATTATAAAATGGTGAGATTTTTGGAAAGAAAGACATGGATGATGATACAGATGTATGTACAATGTTATAGACTATGTAGTTCCCAAAACAGAGCTATTTAAACAAGATTAAGAGTTCACCAGTCTCTCATGTTACATTGGAGGGCCAATAGGAACACAGTATTTTTGACTCTGGGTTCAAGGTGGCTGCTGCAGCTCTGGATAAGGCATCTGCATCCCAGCCAATGGGAATAAGCCTGTTCAGGACAAGCCTATTCTTTTTAGGAGTACATTCTCTGAGTGGTACACATCACTTCTGCTTGTATCCCGGTAACCACAACTTTATGCCATGTCCACGTTATCAAGAGTGGTTTGAAATATGGTTATGTAGTCTAAATTTTTGGAGCCTTAGTATAAAAGGAAAAGAAAAAAACTGTTTCTGAAGGAGGCCAACAAGCTCTGCCATAGAGTGAATTCTCTTAACACGATGAATGCTCCATTTGATTAAAGTTGGTTCCAAACTAATAAAAACGTAATTTGTCGAGATTCTGGGTTCCAGAATGAATTCCTAACTATTTTTTTTTTCGATAACAGAGTCAGTACGATTTAGAGTAGCAGTCTAGAAAAAGAATTTAGTATTCATATTTGTCTTCAGTACCTGTATCTCTATTTATTGGTTTTGCTTTCATTTTCAACAATGTGGAAAATAAAAGGAAAGTTTGGGTAAAACTCTTCAGGAGTAAATCTCTTCCTTTTTTAAAAATTTATTTTATGGATTGATGTAGGTAGAAAATGCCACATATGGATAGGTAGATAGGTAGATAGATAGATAGATATAGATATTCTCCATTTTTGGGTCACTTCCTCGTTCTATACAACTAATGATACACCAACATATTTTTGTGTATCATTGTGTGTATATATTGTGTGTATATAAATAAATTATTAAAAACAAATTTGATTCAACAGACAAATTTAACTTAATATGAAAGGACAGAATCTGTTTCTTTGAGAAATCTGCCGTAAAGATACATTTTACACTTGAAGTTAAACTTTTCAATAATTTATTCACTCTCTAGACTGCCTGAGATTCTAAATTGCTCAGATTACTGCTTGCGTGCACGGATGACCTCGTACAGGGGCACACCTGATGGCAATTGTTTATATATAGAACACAATCCTGATCAATCTCTGACACTTACTACTGACTTCCTGCTGCTCAGAAATGTGTCCTGTAATAGCATTTGTATGTTTTCTTTTTCCCTCAAGATTTCTGATTCTTTCTCTACAAGAACATGGAAAATTAGAATGAACATCACACACGCTGTAATAGAAGTAGCCCGAGCAATTTGATTGTATTTTAAGACGCTATGTGGCATTTACTAAACAAAAATGTCGTCTCCATATGTAAAGACACATCTGCAGAGACTTAGGTGTGTAGGAAGTTACTGATGCATCTACCTTTTGCAGATTTCACACTTATAATGATTCTAATTATTACTACTAATGTGCAACATGTCTTCAAGATTTTCACCGAGAATAACTTTTCAAAAGGCTCAGATGAATCACTCAAAACAAATTACTGAAAATGGACAGAACTACAGGTTAAAAATATAACACTTTGGAGAACAATGTCTCATTATATTAATCGGCAGTTAAATGTATGCTGAACTGTTTGTTATTCGGTTTTGGTTTTTAAAGGAAATAGATGATGATGTTTTAATCAGCTTTAAACATGAATCTGTTCAAACAAATAGATTTTAGACAGGATTTATGTAGTGGGGATTGAGGGCCATTTAGTTTATATTTTTCTTTTTGATTTTTGCATTTTTGAGACTTGGGAACTAGAGAAGTATTTGAAGAAAGCTTTTGAATCTTCAAAACAGGGAGAGATTAGCAAAATGATAAGAACTGGGGGAGCCTGGGTGGCTCAGTGGGTTAAGCTTCTGCCTTCGGCTCAGGTCATGATCTCAGGGTCCTGGGATCGAGCCCCACATCGGGCTCTCTGCCCAGCGGGGAGCCTGCTTCCCCCTCTCTCTCTGCCTGCCTCTCTGCCTACTTGTGATGTCTGTCAAATAAATAAAAGAAATCTTAAAAAAAAAAAGATGATAAGAACTGGTAAGAAATGTAACTCAAAGATGAGAGTAGATTTGGTCTCTTCCTGGATGGTTGGTTTCTTATTCTCAGGTGCCCACAGATGTCTTCTCTTTTAACATCCCCTTTTGAAATTATTGTTCATAGAGTCCACTTGTGTATTGTCTGTCTACCCACCGGAATATAAATTCTATCAAATCAACGATCTTACTTATGTGTTTTTAGTTGTGTCTTCAGTGTCTTGACCCCATTTGTTGACTCATAATTTGTACTTCGTAGATGTCAGTTGAAAAAAGCAGAAATCGATGAACACGTTAAATGGAAGGATTTACATATTTCTACAAATGTTTAATAGTACTTAAATTTGTAATCAGTGACTTAAAATTTCTATTCTACCTTCTAAATCTCCCTCAAATCTGTCCACGTCTCTGCAACTCCACAGCCCTCATGTACCCCCAGCTGGACGCCCATCTCAGGACCCACCAAAATCCAACCCCCACACCTATTTCCAAACCACTGGCTTTCCTGAGGTGGAGTGATTTTTATTTTGAAACTCAGGCGTTCTCCCATCAAACTCCTACTTAACCACTTTACATTTTCCCATCCCTCTGAAGCCTGTATTTTCAACTTGTGCTCCAAGGTCATGCAGAGTCTTTTTTTTTTTTTTTTTTAAGGTCCTGTGTGTCTGTTCTCCCCTCTTCTCTCAGTCCACCCATCGTTGCTATTTTGCAAGGTCCCTCTCAGAGGACTTTTTTACTTGCTTTTCTGACTACCTGGCATGCTCCATCCACTCGTTCCCCTTTAGCTGGTTATTTACTATTTGGCCATAAATCCAGTTCTGGAATTACTGCACTTGAGCTGCCTGTTAGCCCAGAAAGGGGCCACGGTGCCAAGCTAAGGAATGCTAAGTTTTCAATTCCATCGCACCACCTTCACTCACGGCTTGTCAAAAAAGGGGGGGGGGAATGAGATTTTGTTGGAGGGCCTCCATTTGTTTCCATGCCCAATCATGGTAACCGGGGCAGAGGCCCTCCCTCTAATAGTCCCCATGGGTATTACGCAATCAGCCACAATTACCCTCTCTTTTCCCCTCTATATGACCATACTTCGAAGCTCAAGAGAGTAGTAGGATTGTAGCCAATTCTTCAAGCATGTATTCATTCATAAGTCATACATTCAAAAATATTTCTTAGAGCTGAATGTGTGCCAGGGACTGAGCCATGAACTTTTACGAACCCCTGTTTATGGTGAGCGTTCTGCTTGTTCCATCCTTCTCCTCTTCCCCTTCTATCTCTTTCAATAGCCCTAAATCCCCGATGAAGTCCTCCTCTTCTTTGAAGGCCCAGTTGAAATGTGACCCCTTATCTGAAGCTTCCCTGAACTCCTTCAGGCTGAATTAATTGCTCCTTTATCTGTGTTCCCAAAGGAGTTAGTTCATACATTTGTAAAAGCACTCATCACATTGCATTATCACTATTTGCATATCTGTGTCCTTTCTGGACTTTTTTCTTTCTTTCTTTGTGGCAAGACACTGTATCTCACTCATACCTCACACCCTTAGTTTCATCTCATACTTGCATCCCTGGCTCTCGTCACAGTCCATGGCATGTGACAGAAACTATGTAAATCCTGCTTGTTTCTTAAATACGTAGTCTTCCCCACCCATTCACGGACACCGCCATGTTTGGTGAGATGCAAACACACATATGATACATTTTGCCATCTTTTCTAGATGATTTGCTAAACAAATCCTAACAGAATCGTTGTGCTTCCTAGGAGAAACTTCTATAGCCCAAATCCTTAGCACACAGAAAAAAAACTAAAACAATAGAAAAATACAAACTTTGCAAAAATCAGGGCAATAAGAAATCTGAAAAGCAAGTGGGAGTGCAACTATCCTTGGAAATTAGGCTAGGTCACTGAGGAAAGATCCAAAAAAAAAAAAAAAAAATAGCACAAGAGTGTAGGGACGTATTTAGGGGGACAAAGCACAAAAGAAACAGAAATATGTTACTATAAAAATGCGACATGGAGAGATTCATAAATACTATGTATCAAATAGATTTTTTTTTCTGCAATAAAAACACAAAATCACAATCTGTGAAAAGTAACGTTTAATAGGAAGGATTTGGACACCACCCCAACCTCATTGTCACTGTACCTCCCTTGAGGTGAATTACATTGCCTTTGAGGTTTAGTTAAATTTGTGTCTTGCTCATACCTGAGGGATCTATAAGAATAGACAGGTTTAAGTCTGCTACAAAATATCAACTCTCATAGGGAAACATTGCAATTATCTAGCTTGATCTGAGGTCCCTAAATGATAAGACACCTCCGTGTAACTTTCAGTCAGATTCAGACATCCTGCTGAACACTCATAGAAAAATTCACCCAACCTAATCTAACCTGGAACCATCTGGACATCTCAGATCGGTTTGGGACTGGAGCATGATTAGTGGTTTTGGGTTGTGTAATGGAGGCACCTTTGATTGTACTCCCCAGACCCATAATGGTTCTGTTTCAGGACCGTCCTTGGCATACATGCAGGCTGCTGGCGCATGGGGTTGGCCAGAAGGTAGCCATGCCTTGGTTGTGTAAACAGAGGCAGTAGTTGTTGAGTTTGTTATTAATGGTGGGAAGGAAGACCATGGGTTTACCAAATCTTGTTCCTCATTATCCTTCCTCTCTCTGTTTTCAATTCACTTTCACATGCTCCTGCCCCAGACTGGGGGAGCATTTCTTTGAATGAAAAGCACATATACATTACCTCCAATCGGTTTGGCCTGATGGAAGGTTCAGAACTCAAAGTGGGCCCGTGAAGGAGGTGGTTACTTTGTAAATAGTGTATGCAAATCAGCAGGACCAGATGATGGAGAAAGCCTTGTTGATTTAAGGAGGAGGCAGGTTGGATTACAGGGGTGTTTGTGATGATGGTATTCAGTCCTCATGAATGGTGAAAAGATGTTTGAACTCTGAACAAGAGAACATATTGTATTTGTTTTTAAAGAGAGAGGAGAGAATGAATCTTTTGAATAGGCTAGCTAGTTTAACCTTGGTATTTAGCTGGGAACAGAAATACGTTATTAATCTGTGAAGATCTCCAGGAGAGTAGCGAATCTGGTAATGAACACAGTGACTAAGAATACTGGAACAGTTTGCTTTCATGGCAAATTGTGGATTTATCAAGAAAGCAGTGGATGAAAGACTTTTGTCTATGTTCTGTATGAGAACCTCTCTACGCGACTCCCATCTTCTCCCATCTCCATCCCATTCATTCCCTCTTTGGGGATCTTCCACTCCTCCTGTAAGACTCCAACAACATCATCTCATGAGAAATTTTCTCAGGTCGCATTAATTTCCTCTGACACTGTGACAGGCAGGATAATGCCCCTACCCCAAAGATGTCTGCATCCTAATTCCCAGAACCTTTACTGGCAAAAGGGACTTTGTAGATGTGATTCAATTAAGGATCTTGAGATGGGGAGATGACCCTGGATTATCTGTTTTGGCCCATTGCCATCACCAGGGTCCTTCTAAGTGCAAGAGGGAGGCAGGAGTGTCTCATTCAGGGTGATACGAGTTAAGAAAGGCTCGGACTGCAATGGTTGGCTTTGATGCTGGAAGGGGGCCACACATCAAGGAAGACGAGCAGCCACTACAGGTTGGAAAATGCATGGAAACAGATTATCAGTTTCCAGAAGGAATGCACTCTGTTAACACCTTGATTTTATCACAGTAAGACCCCATTCTGACTTGTAACCTCCAGAACTGTATGATAATAAAGTTATGTTGTTTTAAACCACTAAATTCATGGCCATTTGTTCCAGTGGCAATGGGAACATGGTGCCACGTGACCCAATTTTTCACTCCTCTTCTGTGCATCCATATTATCATACATGTATCTACTAGCACGTCCCTGGCTGTCTCACTGTTTGTTTACGGGTTGTCTCCCCACATGTTCTTCCCTCAACCACTCAACAGTAACCGGTGTCTTACTCATCTCTGTTTCCCTGGTGGCTTGCCCAGAGCCTTTCAATGGGACCGGTGCCTCACCAACTTCTCCCAGAAATATGAGACCCACCACAGATTCGTGTGCCTTAAGGATTTGCTCGGGTATCCTTCTTTTCCTTCCACTACAAGCCATTCTTCCATGGATATTCAACCCCTTGGTCATCCCTGACTCAAAATCCCAATTCCACTTGAAGTCTTTGCTGAAATACGGAGGCACAAATCTCGGGCTCTGACTTTTGACACTTTTCCAGACCTAAGTTGTTCCCCTGAGATCTGTATCAATAGGGACAGCTACCTTCCTTCTCCCTCCTACTCTGGGTTTCTCAGTTTCCTGGGAGTAAGTCAGGCATCTGACACAAGTAAATACCAAGCAACTTCATTTTTGGTTATTTATCAGAGAAGAGGCTTTGTCGACATTAGGAAAAACTCTAACAAAGGGGCAGTTAACATCTACCCCAGCATACTAAAAGGGTATTTGTTTAATGGAATACTAGTTTATCCTCAAATTACCCAGTGATTTTTATATATATATATATATACATGTGTGTATACATATATACATATATATGTATAAACAGATATACATATATATGTGTGTGTATATATATATACACACACGTGTGTGTGTGTGTGTGTATTTAGTGTTTGTTTGAAATGTTACCATAAACTTGGGTGTGGTACAACAGAAGAAACATGGCCTTGTGATTCTGAAAGTCTTCACGGTATTCTCAGTTCCGCCCATAACTTTGAGAACATCAGTTAGTCCCATAACTTTGAGAACCTCAGCTTCCCCACCTCGACATGAAATCCTGTGAATTTACTACCAATTCCAACATTCTTTGATCTTTAGCAACATGCAAGAAATAGCATGATGCTATTAGGAAAATTCTTTCCACTATTGTGCCTATCGGTCTAAGACCTGAGTTGAGGTTCATGTGCAAAAAACAATTTTGAAAACCTTGGAAGAGGCCAGGAAAGAAAAACTCTAAAAATCTAAATGACTGGAAACTAAGTTTTATGAGGGAGACTAAAAGAATCACTGTTACTTTGTTATTGGAGTATGTTTAGAGGATGAGAGGAGTCTTCATAACAAAATTCAATGAAAGCTCAAGAAAGAAGATGAATAGAAAATCCTCATAAATACAAAAAAGAAAAAAAAAGCCAAGTTCCAAGATTCCACTGCCTTAGTGTTTTTTTTTTTAAGGTCTAATCTTAAGTGTGGTTCCTTACAATTTTTATTTTCCTCTTATTACCTACCACAAGGATGGGTAAGCTTGAGGAACAAGTGACTTGATCTCTTTTTAATCATCCTTTGTATGGTTATTTGGCAGGAAAAGTATATGTGGGTGTGTTTGTATGTGTAAGAGGTGTACCAAAGGGAGACATTTCTTTCTGAAATGTGGAAAATCTTGTCGAGTCAAAGATGATTTCTCTATAGGAGTTAGAAAAAGGACCCTAAGGTTGTATTTCATCTGGGACCCTCGCTGCCCCAAACACCCAGTACTATATTTGTGTAATAGATTCCAATTGCTTTTCATCTTCTAAAACGACTGAAAAAAAATATTGTTTGTACATGAGTTCTTCATAAAATTTTGCACTAGATATTCACTTTGTACTTCTGGTAAACTGTGAGTATGTCTCCGTGCCTGTTTTGGGAGACTAAAGTGTAGGAATAGTGTTCAGTGTCTAAAATGGAATAGGATTTGAGGAAGGATGGTGATCTTTACATATGAATGGAAATATTGAATAAAATTAACTTCTCCATATTATATTAGGATTTTTCCCTCACAACAATTTTAATTGTTTTAACTAGTGACTTTAATTAAAAATTGAGACCCTATTTTAAAGTGTGGTTTAAGTGGGAGCCTATGTAGAAGGCTAGAGCCCACTTCTGCTTGCCTCTGGAAGCTGTAATGGGGTTACTTTCACATTTGAGCACAAGGTAGATCTGTCCTTTATCGTAATGGGTCTGATGGCTATAATATTTTACTCATTTTCAGCTATAATAAGCTTTTGAGTATCTGAAGCTACAAGGTTTGTGGTTTTCCTCCAATTTGTTTTAGTCCAAGGGCTCTCTGATGGGGTAAGGTGTAAAACAGTGCACAGGAGACTTACAAAATTAGTTTCCTCACACCTGCAGTTTTTGAAAAATAACCTTTTTTTCCTCTAAAAATAGAAGTGAAATGTTTACAAAGACCTAAGGAGCTGATATTTTTTCCCCCACCTCTACCAATTTATAGGATTGAGCTGAGTACTTTGGAAGCAGGGGGTAAAGCAAAAACTTGCTTTCGGAGATTTAACAAGCATTTGCCGATAGAGACAGATTTTTATACGTTTCCCTCCTCTTGAATGGTTTATTGAAAAGCCTGTTGGGTTGAGTATATAAATGTGTATGGTGAGTGATTTTTCTTTGCTATTTATATTATATTACTCCAAGCTTAATCACGACATTTAACTCTTTCCTCGGCTCTATGCTTGCTTGAAATTTACCCCTGTATCATTTTCTTTGCATCTGGTGAATATGGACATAACTAGCCAAAGAGATTTGGTCTTTTGGCCTTTACTTGCTTCCCCTTCATATAGATCTTGTTTAATCTCACAATCTCCAATCTAGATATGTTCTAGATCCATCAGCCTAGGACTTGATAGCCTCCATTCTGCAGTCCACTTCACAATTCCTTGAAAAATCTTCACGGTATCCTGGAAATTCTGGGGATCCAAAGGATTAAATGAGACTGAGCTCCCCAACCCTATATATGTTCATGTAGTTCCATATTCTTTTTAGTATTATGGACATGGTGTTGACCTGTCAAAGATTATTGACACTATAAGAAGAAGTTCAATTGTGTCTCAGTGCATTACCTGTCTGAAAACCCCTATGTTTACTTTGTCCTACATGGAAGTGGAAGCTAAACATTCTAGAAGCCCCTCAGTCCTATTTACCCCTGGTTATCTATCTGCTATCCTATAAAAAGTATGATATTGTCATTTTTCTATATGTTTTTCCGGTTGACCTAGAAATAACATTGAGGTGAAATTACTAGTGTTATTAGAGAGCATGAAGTGGGTAACCATCAGATGTGAGGCTCGGGGCCTGGGTGGGTCAGAAAAGAGCAGTAATCAGTTCCTCAAAAATTCACAGTCTGATTGGGAAGATTTTAAAAAATGCTTATGCAAGAAGCATGAAATAGCATTTCTTAGCTTTCTACTCTCTGGATTTGGGCAGTCCCTTTATTACACTACCGAACCAATTTAAATTTACTTTAGTGTAAGAGAGCAAAAGCCATACATTTTCACACTCTACGTATTATATCCCAATAATCGATTTCCAGGATACCTGTAGGAAATATACCATGCATTTGCCATTTGAACAAAACCATGCAGGGGCATTTAAAGTATTTCGGTGAGTGAGGACTTAAAAAAAACTCCCCAAATCTCCATGTAATGAAGTACTGCGAACTACATACTTTGTTGTGGTTTATGGCCAAAGAGAAAAAGAAAAAGAAAAAAACAAACATCATAAAACACTAACCTAAATAAGTAATTATGACTAATTTCTGATGCCTAGTAACAAGATAAATTGCAAATAACCAGACGGAGTAATTAACACAAATACTATTCTGATGTTCTTCAGTTTGTGACATTAAAGAATCTCTGATATGGTTTTCATGTCAGTGACTGGAGGGAAAGAGGAAGAGATAAAGTATACAAATAATTACAGGAAAGCAAAGAGAAGGAAGAAAAGTACAAATTCCCCATGGCTTGAAATGTGTAAGGGTGAGAGATTGTTATACATAGAGTATGAAGTAGTTTGGAATTTGCTATCCTAGTACTGAACCTATTACAGTTAGGACTTAACCACTGTTAAATGAAATATTTCCTTGAAAGTTGGTGTGCCCTACTTTATCTTACCAGTGTTTTCCACTGACACAAAGTTATTGTCGTCATAACCTTTGAGCTCCTCTGTTTTGGCATTTCTAACAGGACTGTTTTCTAAGTTGGGGGCCCCTGGGAGGCAAGTTCTGCTGAGATGTCCAAGTACAATTTTACATGTGAGGCATTGCTCCTGAATTCCTCCTGGGTTTGCCTATTGTTGCGGAGAGAGACTTAGTAATTACCTAGGGATTATAGCAGAATATGAAAAACCTGAGAGCAGCTTTCGTGCAAATCAAGAATGCATTCAGCACAAACTTAGGGAGAAGCAGCCAGGAAGGGAGGCAGAAGTGTCTGAAAATGTTAAGGGTTCAAGCAAAAGGTGCTGCCTGAAAATCCTAATTAAAGAAGTAAAAACCGCTTTTAAAGAATGTCAAGGACTGTCGTTCGTATTCTCCACCAAGAAAAGGGTCTTCTGAGGATTGTAAATGAGGTGATGGCACTGTCCAAATACCCCGGGTTTGTCCTTTTTTTATACTCCAAAAGTAATGAAAATGGAGCTTAATGGTACATAAATAAAAATAATTAAATAGAAGATAGTGGTAGTGGTGCATTACCTGAATTAATATACAAGATTAAGAGGCCAATAACCCAGAAACAACTTCGTTATTTTGGTCCTTCATATAAATGAGACAGCTCTCTCAGAGTAGCAGAAAACATCGCTTTCATGCTACCATTTTGATTCCAAATTAAAAACAAAAACAAAAACACCCCAAAAAAACCATTTGTTATGGATTATGTTTTTCTGGTGTTCTCTTTGACATATGGTTCCAGCACATGTTCTCATTGAAACAAGCCAGATTATCAGTTACACCTCTTCTGGGTATGTCTTTTTTAATTTAAGTTTAAAAAATGACTTATTTTTCTTATTGATTTCATAACCCAAGCTGGAATCGGTGATTAATTTACAAGTGTTAATTTTTCTGTCCTTGGGTTATCTCTCTACTTGCAGGAATTTTGACAAATGCAGGGAGCAATGAGCCATGTAACATTGAAAACCCGTAATGATTTGCAGAGCTGTTTCAGATTGGGTGATTTTAGAGAAATAAAGGGGTAAGTTGAATTCAGAAGAGAAACAGGCAGAGAGAACGCCAGTTATGACTAATAAACACCGTTGCTTTTAAGGAATAAAAAGTGTAGGTCAAATCGCTTCCTAAAATGTTGCATATTTAACTTACCAACATTTATTAATAGAGAACGTAAAAGAAAATCAGGAAAAAATCCCTAACTTCTAATTAGTAATTATCCTTTCCTTCTCATACAAAAGTCAGCTTTTCATTGTCCTTTCATCTTTTATTTATTTTTTTTCTTTCCTTAGCTAGGCTTTGAGAGTGGTTCTGTCTTCTCCCTTTTACTTCTCAAGCTCACCCAACGGCTTACGTACAACCTTTAACATTAGACTTTCCCCAAGTGGTGTAGGCCACACTGATTTTTTCCTCCTGTGAGCTTATTCAGAGACTCTTTTTTTTTTTTTTTCCTACCAATCACTTGTTACTTAAACAGATAAACCCTCCCATCTCTAGCTGCTTCGTGTATAGAAACCTCATTCTCTAGCAAGGACAGAAGTCATGTCTTTGGTATCTGCCAAAGCAACATAGTCTAAGGAAATATACTATAAACCCCATGTGTAGTTTTCAATGTTCTAGCAGCTGTTTTTTTTTTTTTTTACTTTTATTGCATTTTTAAGTTTTTTATTTAAATTCCAGTTAGTTAATATACTGTGTATACTGTCAGTTTCAGGTGTACAACATAGTGATTCCACAATTCCACACAACACCTGCTCATCATGACAAGTGCTCTCCGTAATCCCCATCACCTTTTTCACCCAGCCCTCTCCTACCTCCCCTCTGGGAACCCTCAGTGTGTTCTCTGTAGTTAAGAGTCTGTGTCTTGGTTTGCCTCTCTTTCTTTCTCTTTTTATTCCCCTTTGCTCATTTGTTGTTTTTTTTTTTTTTTTTAATTCCACGTATGAGTAAAATCATATGGTATTTATTTTTCTCTGACTCATTTCACTTAGCATAATACACCCTAGCTCCATCCACATTGTGGCTAGGGGCTCGATTTCATTCTTTTTGACGGCTGAGTATACTCCATTGCATTCATATACAACATCGTCTTTCTCCATTCATCAGTCCATGGACACTTGGGCTGTTCCCTTAGTAGCCACTGTTTAACCAGTAAAAAGAAACAAGTGGAATTAAGTTTAGTAATACATAATTACTTAACCCAATACCTCTAAGATATTATTCCGATATATAAAAATTACTTATGAGATATTTTACATTCTTCTTTTGTAAAAGTCTCAAAACTTAGTGTACATTTTACATTCATAGCACCTCTGGGTTCAGAGTGATCAGTAGCTATGTGTGGTTACTGGTGGCCACTTTAGACCACAGAACTCTGGGGTTATCATTCCTTAAATTAATGCATCTAAAAAATGCAGGTACAAATATTTGAATGATAAATTCAGGTCACTCACCAACTAACAATGTGCTTGCTTAATCCATTGAATCTTTGTTGCAGTTAGAAGTTCACTTGCCTAGATCCATGTTGAGAGTAATCTTACTGTTCTTGCCTTAATCAGGTATTTGTTTCATTAATAATTTTAGAGATAGGCATTTAGGTAGTTAGAAAAAAGATTCTTAATATTTCAGAGTCTTAAAAAAGACTCTTAATGTTCTGTATCTTTGGACAATTTAATCTGTGTTCTGACATTGGGAGATATTGGGGTTCGAGGCCATTTTTAAATGGATTATAAGAGGAAAGCTGGTGTAGGTATGATACAGCAGAGCTCCCACATGGGTGCCTTCTAGGGAAAAGAGCCCACAGTGAACAATGGTAAGGACGTGACACAGAGCAGTTGGAAGACTGGAAAGGTGATGTGCCTCTTGGTCCCAGGTCTACCACTGACTTAACACGAGAGGCCACATGACCTAAACTCTCCTTCACAAGCTGAGGGTAAGAATCCCAAAGCTATTGTGAAGATCGAGTATAATAACACGCAGAAGCAGCTTATAAACAGGAAATATAAGATACATGGAAGATATTCTTGTTATATTTAGATTCTAATATCTCCAAACATGAGGGATAGGTCGCTGGGGACTGGATGATAACAGGCCCCACTCCTCTGCCCAGTTTTGTGGGGCACAGTTTTGAGTTTTCCCAAGATTAAAGGGAAAGTGAATCAATTTTAATGCACTATTATATTCACGGACGTAGAGAATAATATAGATAAAAAAATATAAGCAAACTAAAAACATCCCGTATTACCTAGCAAAATATGATATACTTTTGGGAATTTTATTTTTTAAGATTTTTATTTATTTGAGAGAGAGAAAGAGAGCATGAGAGCGGGGTGAGGGGCAGAGGGAAAAGCAGACTCCCCACTGAGCAGGGTGCCTGATGCAGGGCTCAGGCCCAGGACTCAATCCCGGAACTCCGGGATTATGACCTGAGCTGAAGGTAGACACTTAACTAACTGAGCCACCCAGGTGCCCCTTCCTTCTGGAAATTTTAAAGAGGAAATTTTACCAGGGGGTTTAGTAAAAACCATCTGTAAAGGTCTTTGGGAAACTGTTCCAATGTTCAGATATCAGCAACTGCATTTCTGGTTTTTCTGATTTTTCCAAAAACCAGAATTGTCAAAATTTATTTGACAGGGTTTACAGCATTATGAATAATTTAACTGTTTGGCAAGGAAGCATCATGATTAAAAATAATTTCTAAATGGTATAAAACTCCATGATCCCCATCAAAAGATTGTCCCCGAAGTAAGTACGCTTCTAACTTACAAAATGACGCTGGGCTTTGTGACTTCACGCTGTCATTCGGGCTAAGCTACTTGCTCTCCCTTGGAAGACATCCAGAAACTATAGCTAGGGTGGAGCGGGGGGCGTCTGGCTACTGTGTGGATCGAGCTACAGGGAGCACATTGCGTCAGTCGTCCACAGTCAGTACCGCCTGCCTATTTGCTTCTGACTGCAATAGTCTATGGTCTACAAAGCACTAAATGGTTGGGTCTTCACCACTTAGAGCACAGCCTTCCTCCCTGGGCAACGTCAGGGCCATTGTGATCAGCGGGAGTGCTGCTGCCGCATTCCCAGCTGCCATCTATGGGGAGCCGGAGGTAGAATCTTCCAAGGAGGGCCCTCACCGGCGGAGGGCCTCGCTTTCCATTAGCCAACAAAGAAATGATCTGGAGATCTTCAGGGCATGGCAGAGAGCCCATCTTCTAATCAGAATTGAAAAGCAGGGATTTCTACTCTTTAAAAAGAACAATGCATTCAGTGAGAACAATCTGATTCCTTAAAGCATGACATTAAAACAAACAAATAGTACAATTTCTAGTTTCTTGCCTTCAGCCACCAGCATTCACTGGCTTGCTACTCTCCTTCCTTTTCTGAACTTTTCCTCACCTTTGTCCCATTTAGAAGGCTAAAGGTTGAATGGGAGAGAGATTGGAATGGAGGTTAGATTTTGTTTCTGAATTTTTCAGTTTGAGATTTGACCTAATACGTAAGCCTTTACACATATTCACTTACTTATATATTCTTCCAACAAATCAGAATTGGATGGCTACAATTTGCCAACATTTATTTAAGCGCTTCAGATAGAGTAGGAAGAAAGACTCCTCTACCTTGCTGTATGTTGTGGCCCACAGAGAAACAGAAGATAAACAAATACACATAATACCACATCAAAGGTGAGCAAGTGCTGTGAAGGAAAACCTTATGGACAGTAGCCATAACGTGGTATTTTACTCTCAATGTGATAGTTTCAATTAGGAGTGTTGATGTGATCTCTGATTAAAATGATCTCTAAAGATTAGTCTGCAGGTGAGGCCGAATTATAGGCTGCTGGAGTAGACAAGGTGAGGGTTTATGGTGCCTTGGTCTTGGGTGATGGGAAATAGATTCAGGATGTATTTTAAAAGAGTGCCCAACTAGATTTGCTAATGGATTAGATGTGGGATTTTAGAGAATGGAAAGAGTAGAGGTGATTGCAAACATTCTGTCAGGAAATTAGTTAATATATATTCTTTGCCAAGCTATTAAGCACTAATTATTATATAGCTATACTGAGAGCTAGGTAATATAACAATGCTTATGAAAGAAATTTGGGGTGGGGATAATCCAGTTTGCAATAGGAATGGCCATAAGATTCTTCTAAATAGCATGATCCTTCGGTGCAGTTAAAATGTGATTCAATTATTATAAAATCCATTTAGAAATAATTATTCAAGAACATAAATAAAGTCCACTTTCATCAAGCACTGGGAGAGAGTAGCAAAAGGTATACCCTCTCCTGTCATCTAAGGGCATATAATCTGTGTAACCATGTATAATTGTTGGATTTGGGACAGCATATTATTGCCTTGGCAAACCTGACACTCATATCCCTTTGCACTCTGAAAGTGTCTTGGTTTAAATAGCAAGTCCTATGTCCACCCTGTAACACAATCTAAATATCGGAACTTTTTGCCCAGCAAAAGAAACAATCAACAGAATGAAAAGACAACTTATGGAATAGGAGAAAATATTTGCAAACCATATATCAGATGAAGGATTAGTATACAAAATATATAAAGCACTCCTACAACTCAATAGCAAAAAATAAATAAAGAAATAAATAAATCCAACTGAAAAACAATGGGGGCACCTGGGTGGCACAGTAGATTAGGCATCTGACTCTTGGTTTCAGCTCAGGTCCTGATCTCAAGATCGTTATATTGAGCCCCGGGTTAGGCTCTGAGCAGAGTCTGCTTGAGCTTCTTTCTCCCTCTCCCTCTGGCCCTCCCCCTCTTACTCTCTCTTTCTCTCAGGTAAATAAATAAATCTTTTTAAAAAGTGGGCAGATGAGGAGGGAATGTTTGGTGATGAGCCCTGGGTGCTATATGCAACTAATGAATTGTTGGACACTACACCAAAAACTAAAAACAACAAATAAATAAATAGATAAATTTTTAAAAATGGGCAGATGACCTGAATGTACATTTTTTTTTTTTTTTAAAGAAGATCAACAAATGGCCAACAGGTACAGGAAAATGAGTTCAGGTTCACTCATCATCAGGGAAATGCAAATCAGAACTCTAATGAGATACCACCTCCCACCCATAATGTGATGGTGGCTGTTATCCAAAAGACAACAGATAACCAATGTTGGTGAAGATGTGGAGAAAGGGAACCCATGTTCTCTGTTGCTAGGAATGGAAGTTGGTGCAGCTCCTATGGAAAACAGTATGGAGGTTTCTAAAAATATATATATAAATAGAACTACCATATACAACTCTCTATTTTCAACTGGATACCGCTGGATCTTAAACAGGACAATTCTATTTAATAATAAGAATAGACTTTATTAACTAGGGTGGGAAACTTGAACCTCCTGGGCCTTACAGCTCAAGGGCAGAGTCAGTGTAGTCCTCCTGCACCTTCCGCTATGAAGGGGAAATAAACAAACAAACAAACAAACCAATAAATAAAATTAATTGACTAATTGAGTAATTCATTAAGTCACTGCCCAGGGTCTGTAAGGATTCTGATGTTTGCCCAAGTGACTTTTCAACTCCTAGCCTTACTATCTGTATTCCTCCTTGAGATCCTGGCCTCTTTGAATGTAGCAAGTTCAATGCTAACTTTTTCTTGGTGCTGACCTTGAGGCCTGTCAGTAAATCATGAATGACATCCCCTTGCTTAGTAATTCCCAGAAAGAAGAGTGGTATAGGCCATGATCCAGACAATTATTATATTATTGTTATTGCTACGACTAGTGTACTATTAGGACTACTGGCTTCATCCAACGATTTTAAGATCCATATGTGGTAGAAGAAGAAAAAAGAAGTGTATGGCTCAGTTCTTGGCCCTAAAGAACTTCTAATGTGCAAATAGTCATTGCTCATTATATTTAATTGATTCACATTCCTTAATAGAAGTGAATTTAAAATTATAATTAAGGCTTACAAAAGGTCTCAGTTTTAGACAACTAATATTACATGACATTTTCCCTTTCACCTGGGGATTTCGGGGAAGTTTATAAATATTACCTTGATAAACTTCACAAAACTCCTTTCAGTTTGTAGGTATAAAACCAATTTGCAGATAGTTAATAAGAAAAAGAGCCTGTATCAAGATCAAGGGATCTGACCCAAGTCAAACCTAGCTCTAATACTCTTTCTGCCTGTTGGGTAGAACAGCACAGCCCACTACAATATTCGATGAATTTTTTTCGAAAGTATTATGTTGCTTCTTTCAATATGAACTTGTGAAACAATTACAAAATATTTTACTAGGCTCATCTTTCGGGTTAGAATAGCGAGGCTTACAAAACTTAATGTCCTTACAGCTAGTTATCAAGCTCCTTATCCCCAAATACAGCATTCTTTTCACGTCTCAAAGAAGGTGAGCCAATGAAGGACACGAGAGACACAATTCAACCAAACTATTTTCTAGGACTCTTAGATTAACAGAAAACTAATAATATCACTTATTTTCAGTAGCAAACATTATCAGAAAGTGTGTGTGTGTGTGTGAGTGTGTGTGTGTGTGTAATTTTGACCATTGCATTTTATTCTTAATAAGCTTTGAGAATCTTAATAAGTAAAAGCACCCTGAGGTTAATCCATTTTTTATAATGTGGGATACATTTAATAAGGTGAACAATGGTTCCCAATTTTATCTCTTTCAGTAGCAGAGTTTTATATACCCAATTAGCTACAAAATAGGGCACATTTGTCTACCTGTAAATTATTTACTTTGATACTATTTTAACTCATTCAGAATAAGCCATTTTGCAGTTGATTATTAGCTTTTAGTTTCTCTTTTGACCTTTTTCTTATTCTTCCTGACATCCCTGCCTCTCCCAACCCCCACCTCCTCTGAGTGATTTGCTTCCTCTTCCTCAGAGCTTCTGTGTAGCAGCCCTCTTATGTCTGCTCATACCCCCGACCTTCCTACTTCCCTTTCCTGCTCCCAAATCACAGGCTTTTATCCATCTTCAGATGCAGTGAGGAAATAGATCCCTTCTCATTTGTTTGTGTCTCATAGATGCTCAACATACTTGGGTTTCATGAAGAATTCCTAAGAACTCAAAATTAGGTTTTTAGCTGGCTTCAGGTACATGTCTGTTTTCATGAGCATCTAGGTTTCTAGATCATCACTGGGATCCCATCTGTAGGAGTAAAAGTCACCACTTAGCAAGCACTGACCCTGTATCAGATAGGACTCTAACCATTTTACATACCTTACCTCCTTAGAGTAACAACAACCCAGAATAGTACTATCACTACTGCATGTTGGGTAAGAAACTTGCCCAAAGTGAATGTTGGGTAAGAAACTTGCCCAAAGTGAATGTTGGGTAAGAAACTTGTTCCTAAGTGAATGTTGGGTAAGTAACTTGCCCTAAGTGAATGTTGGGTAAGAAACTTGCCCAGAGTGAATGTTGCATAAGTAACTTGCCCAAAGCCATGTAGGTGGAACTGAGATTTGACTCCAAGTCTGTCCGATTCCATGCTTCCAACCGCTGTCTCCCTATAATTTTTATCCACTGTGCTATATTCTCTCATAGAAAATAGTTGCCTACTTCATCTACTTCTGAAAAATGATTTTGAAAGCAATTATATTTACAAGTTAGGTTGGAAACCACTAGGTTTCAGCAGGAAAAGAAACATTTTTTTTTTCTAATTATCGTGCTGTAATAGTGCTACATGTTTGAATAGCGGTTTGCAGGACATACAGGTTTTCCATGTTTATTGTCTTGTTCAACCTTCACATGTGCATGTAGTTAAGTTATATTAACTGCACTTCACGGTTGAGAGGAATGGAGGCTAAGTGATAACACAGACTTGGAAAAAAGACCCCAGCTAGTGTTCTGCAGAACCAGGATTCAAACTCTAACTTCTTAGAAATATGGATAGTACACTTTCCAGGACACTATGATTGTCTTACATTTAGGCTGTCTAAAAATACAGAAATTACAAGATATGAGATTAACACTCTGGAAATCTCCCCCAAATGGGAGAATTTTTTTTTTTTAAGATTGCTTAAGGGAAATGAGAATTTCTGACTCAACACCAGTTACTCAGTGAATATTTTCCAAACATTTTTGCCTTTCTTTGATACTTCTTGTAAGCAAATATACAAGCGTTGAAGGAGCATGGTCAAATGCTTTGCTATTTTTGTAACTGTATGTTACAATTCATATTACAATATAGGGGATATGGGCGATGCAGATCTTAAATGCCTTGTGGCCAACTTCTTTCCCATGTCATTCCCCTAGAATAAGTTACAGCAGCTTCTAGCGATGCTGACTTGTGACATTAGGATGGAAAGATGACAGTGTCCATTAGTATGAAGAACACCCAAACCCCGGTTTTATGAGACACATAATCCACATGTCTTGGGAGGACTTTATGCACCTGCCCAAATGTTCTTGGCACTACCTCCTGCTCCCAATTTGTGGACCAGACTACTCGCTGAACTTCTGGGCTAGAGTTGCTCCCAAGGAAGCTTAGAGCATTCCTGAACACTGCTGCCATTGCCTCAGTTCCTAATTCCTTCTTAATGCTCAGCTTCCTCCAGAGGTGAGGGCCACGCTGTGGCACAGTCTCAGCCATGCTCACAGACGCAGGAAGGTACAACAGTACCTGTGCCCAGATTAGTGGGTGACGTAGCCCTAATCCCTGACCTGTAGTCCTATGGGTTGTGGTCTTCCTTCTAGGAAAGAATCCTCCCTCTTTAGTACTTTCTACCAAATATGTAATGCAAAATGAAAAAGCACAAGGGCCTTCCAGAAACACGGAAGTAGCAGGGGAGCGCCTGTCCATAGGAATTTCACAAATCAAGTTGGGTGGATGCAGAGAAAGATTAGTGTACATAAAATAATATGCAGTTCACATCCTGAATAGTGTCTTTCTAATGATTTTAGAGTAATAAGGGAACAGAACTAAACACGGTAGAAGAGCTTTGTTGGGTTGAACGAAGCAGGGCCAAGAGAAGAAACACAGTATTAGTAATGTATGATTACATAACATTTGCCATGAGTAGGTAATGTTTTAAGTGTGTGTGTGTATATATGTGTTGTCCTTTAATTGTCATTCCCTGCCAGAGTAGTTATTTTTATAGACCTATTTTGAAGAGGAGGAAATTAAGACAGAGAGGAATGAAATAATACCCCTAGGAAGTGATGGAGCCTGGGTCCAAGCTGGCACCACTATTGGATTCCTCTCCAGGAGGAGTGGGAGACCAAGTGGAGGGTGGTGGGTCACTTTGTCATTTCAGGGGCACAAAGAGATGGGAAAGACCGGAACAGGTGGCCAGAGGAGAAAGGAGGCTTTAAAGGCAAGATGCAAGGGCACAGGGGGTGAGGGATGGGGGGCTCAGTCGGTTAAGCACAAGACTCTTTGTTTCAGCTCAGGTCACGGTCTCAGAATTGTGAGATCTGCCCTATGTCGGGCTCTGTGCTCAGTGTGGAGTCTGCTTGAGATCATTTCCCTTTTCCTCTGCACCTCCTGCTTATGCTCCCTCTCTCAAATAAGTAAATCTTTTTTTAAAAAAAAGATTTTATTTGCTTGTTTGACAGAGAGAGAGGTCACAAGTAGGCAGAGAGGCAGGCGGAAAGAGAGGGAGAAGCAGGCTCCCTGCTGAGCAGAGAGATCGATGTGGGGTTCGATCCCAGGACCCGGAAATCATGACCTGAGCCGAAGGCAGAGAATTAACCCACTGAGCCACCCAGGAGCCCCTCAAATAAATAAATCTTAAAAAAGAAAGAAAGAAAGAGAGAGAGAAGGAAAGAAAGAAAGAAAGAAAGAAAGAAAAAAAGAAAGAAAAAGAAAATCAAACAAAGCCAAGCCGTGAGGTCCCTTAAAACCAAACTGATGAGTTTGAACTTTAATTAATTAATTAATTAATTAATTTTTAGAACATCTCATTTTTAAATTCAATTTACCTAAAATTAAAAAATAAATAAATAAAAACAAAAGACAGTTTACCCATTCTGTCCCCTCACTACCACCCAGCCTCTGTCAACCAGTAAACTGTTCTCCATATCCATGATTTTGGTTGGTTATTTACTATTTATTATTTATTTATGTCACATACGAGAGATCATATGGTATTTGTCTTTCTCTGCCTGACAGACTTATTTCGGATAGATGCTGAGGACCCATCCTGAGTGCATAAGATAGTAACTTCATCAAAGTGATCTTTGTGGAGATGAGCTGTCCTTAGGACATATTGGAGTCGAAGCTGGAAAAGGTTGATACTCATTTTCGACATTTTTTAAGTGTGAGGAAGTGAGTTTGTATTTCTACATCACGAAGCATAAGATTTAAATGCCAGGGATCTTAAGAATGTTGAAAGATGGTAAAAGGTTTATTCCTTCTCCTTCCCTTCTCTCTCTGTTTCTTCCTTCGAATCCACTGAGACTCTGAAAGGATGATTCTGTGTCTCTGATCTTACTACTCATGAAATAGCTAAGAGTGTTTTTCTTATACCACTGGCCACGGATGGCACACTACATAATGCAGCTCATACCTTCCCTGCTGGATTTCAGTGGTAGTCTGGCTTTTCCTCCAGAACTTGATTCTTGTCCCTACCAACTCTTCTCCCCTGTTACACAGATGCAAAGCTCTAAGTCATCTGTGGTACAACCTGTATTCAAACCCTAAAGCATTTCAAGATTCCTTCTACATTGTAGCCCTTTTACCTGCAGCCACATCTCTGAGGAGACCCTGTCACTCTGTGCTTGGAGTATTGTGGTCCTTCTATCAGACCTCTCCACCAAATATAATAGCCCACTCCTTTCCCTTCTACACACTGGGTTATTTATTTATTTATTTATTTGAGAGAGAGCCAGTGAGTGAGAGAGAGAGAGTACATGAGTTGGTGGGGCAGGGGGAGAGGAAGAAGCAGACTTTCTGCTGAGCAGGGAGCCTGATGAAGGGCTTGATCCCAGGACCCCGGAATCATGACCCGAGCCGAAGGCAGACACCCAATTGACTGAGCCACCCAGGCACCCTTGCACTGGATTATTTATTAGAAAAGTTTTGGTCCTTTTATATTTGTTAGAATTCTTATGGCTACAAGGGACAGAATTCTAACTCAAATTGGTTTAAGCAAAAGAAAAAAAAAGGGAAAATAGTCATTTTTAAAGGTAGGGAGAGAGATTTGGTTTACAAAGCATCTGGATGCTGGCATTCAAGTCACACTATCAAAATCTGACTTTCTCCCTTATCTAGTTTCCTCTTGAGCTTGATTCTCAAGCCATATATTCTCCTGTGAGACCTAGATGACTGTTAAGATTTCAGGTTTAAGTTCTCAACCAGCTCAATTTCAGTGGAAAAAGATCCTCTGTTTCAATAATTTTACCCCCAATCCCAGATTGGGCATTATTGCTCTGATTTGATTCATATGCCCATTCCTGACATAACTGATACAAGAGAAGGAGAAACGCAGATTGGCCGGGGTGGGTGGCAGGCTTTCCTCTAGAGTAAGAGACGCCATTTGTCCTTTGGAGCTGTATCAACGGAGAGTGGAAGAGAAATGGTTCCCCGGTAGAAAATGAGGGTGATTTCACCAGAAGGTGAAGGGATGGGTGCTATCAATGACAATATGCTTACTATACTTCTCAAAAAAATTACAGCAGTTTCCTATTGCCAAAGAGTAAATTAAGGAACATCACAAAATTGCAAAGCTGAAAGTGACTTTGAAGTTCATCTTATCCAGCCAACTTCAAAGAAATAAGATGAAAACTAGTAACAAAGCTGAGCCTAGGACCAGATATTTTGCTTCCTGAAGCATTTTTAAAAAATAATTTCCACATTGGAAATCCAAACTGATCTTCAAACACCCTTCATAAACTATGTAAATGTTACCTACCTTCCTTATTTTCTTTTCACTGCTCTCCAGTAAGAATTCTGGACCAGGTAGACTTACCTTTTCAACACTTCCTGGATGTGCCTTGTCCATTTTGACTTTGGTATCTTCTGTTTTCTCATTGTGATGAACTCTTCTTTTTTTTTTTTCCTGTGATGGCACTTGGTACCCCAAGTATCAGTTTTATTTTTTCATAAGCCATCATTGAGGCGTTTTTTTTTTTTTTCCTATTTCACTGTGAAAACTAAAGTATTAGGAAAATTTACATTAGGTCTCATTACAACATTGTTCACCTACTGTCATTCGCACCCTTGTGTTTTATTTTCTTCCCCTGTTTCTAGGGATCCAAGATCCCAGTAGAATGATACAGAAAATCACATCCTCTCATCTACTCAAGGATATAACTTACCAATTCTTCTTACTCCTCCATTATAAATGTCTCCCTCTTTGCGGGATCATCACTATCAGTATCAAGATCAGTTATTATTTCTTCCATCTTATAATATCTACTTTAACCTTATTTCCCTCATCTGTGTTTCTACATACAGAAAATCTCTACCTGTTAAGTATCTATATTTGCTGATTCTAATTTCCCTTTTAGCATTTTATCTTTTTCCAATCTCTGTAAGATTTTTGCCACCATTATGCCAACAAAAATAGTCTTACCAAGGTCAGTATTGGCCTGAAGAGTATCAGGTACTGTAAGGTAGACTGCATTGAGAAATACACCTGAACAGGTAAGTCCATTTCTTTACTTCCATAACCACAAGTCCGATCAAGTCTTGGTATAAGTGTAGAAAGAATAAAAAACACACTTTGGTGACAGTATCTACTATTCTCAGTCCTCATTTTACTTGACCTATCAGCGGTATTTGACACGGTGGATCACTCTTCCCTCTTTAAAACACTCCCCACTGCATCTCCAAATGATCGTTCTTTAGAACCCTTTGATTGCTCCTTTCCTGTCTAATTTGAGATGCCAGAAGCTTACTCAGTTCAATCTTGAGCTCTCTACTCTTTTTTTAGTCTGCATGCCCTCTTGTGGATTTTGTCCAGGATCATGGGTTCTAGATGCCCATGGCTCCCAAATTTATATGTCAGTCCTCGGCATTTCCTATAATCACACTTGTGGGTCCAGCTGCCTACTTGACATCTTTACTTCAATATTTAGTTAACAAAATTATTGTAGGCAAAACTGAAATTTGAATATTCCCACCCCTGCCTCATCCAATCTACTACTCATTCAATCTCATTTGAATCAGTTAGGGGTATCACTACCTTTCTAGTTTTCTAATGGCTTAGGTAAAAAATTTTTATTCCATCCTTTAAAATATATATATATATATATATATATTTTTTTTTTTTTTCTTTTTACTTTTTTTTGAGAGAGAGGGAAAGAGAGAGCACCAGCAGGGGAAGGGGCAGAGGGAGAAACAGACTCCCCACTGAGCAGGGAGCCCGATGTGGGGCTGGATCCCAGGACCCTGGGACCATGAACTGAGCTGAAAGCAACTGCTTAACTGACTGAACCACCCAGGCATCCCTGACTCCATCCTTAATACATCATTATATACTCATATCCAGTGAGTCCACAGAATACTTAGGTTCTACCTTCTGAATGCCTCCAAAATCTTAAAACTCCCCATCACTCCATAGTGACCATCCTACTCCAAGCCATTGAAGGCTCTTTCCTGGACTAATAGAATAGTTTTTCCATTCTGTCTTTTCCTCCTTTATATCATGTTGTCCTCAAAACATCATGCAGAGTAGTCCTCTCAGATCATGTCATTTTCTGTTTAATACTTTGCAAAGACATCTGGTTTTGAGTAAAAGCCAACATTGTTACTATAATCTATAAGTCTCTTCATAATCTTGGACTCAATAGTCTACAAACTTTTCTGCTAGTTTCCCCTTCTTTACTCATGAACGTACCAGATTTCTTTATTTTAATACTCCAGATGTTCCTCACCTCAGGGTCATTTTGTGCTCTTACCACAGATGGTGGCATGGCTCACTCTCTCACTTTGCATTCTTTGTTCAAATATTATATTCTCAGTGGAAGCTTTCCTAACCATCTTGCCTAAAATTGAAACTACTCCCTATCTATTTTTATTACATTCATCTGCATTATTTTTTTCTCTTGGCATTTATTTCCATCTAACACTGTACATGTCTCCCTTCAATGGAAAGCTACGCGTATTTTCTTTACCTTTTAAAAAAATTTTTGACATCAATATACCCAGCATCTGGAACAGTGCTAGATATAGTTCGTATTGACTGAATGAATGAATGAATGAGTCTAAATCTCCGTGGTCCCTACTTTCTCTTAACTTCTATAGCTCTATATCATTTATTTGGAATGTGATCATTGTCCATCCTTGTTTTACTTTTTTGTAAGATTTTTAAAAAAAATTGACAGAGATCACAAGTAGGCAGAGAGAGGGGGGGAAGCAGGCTTACTGCCGAGCAGAGAGCCCGATGCGGGATTCAATCCCAGGACCCTGAGAGCATGACCTGAGCCAAAGGCAGAGGCTTAACCCACTGGGCCACCCAGTCGCCCCCATCCTTGTTTTACTTTTCATGAAAAAAATATCCTGGGATTTATAATTTGATTACAAACTTATTATTTAAGTAGAAAATATGAACATGCCCTTTATCAACCCCACTTGCCTAGTTCGGAAGTTCATGCACAGGTGAATGAATGAATGCATGAATGGGAAATCCTCCACATGAGTACGGTGGGATTGGTGAGTGTGCTGCGAAGGCTCATAGTGTGAAGGGATAGCAGAGGAGACTGGAATCTAAGAATGATGATTGAAATTTGAAAATTAAGGCAGAGGAGTTATGGGCACCTAACAGAGGAGTCAAGCTGAATCAATGCCGTCTCACTGAAACTGATGAATTCAGGACTTGATCCACACGCCAGCTTCTTTGAATCAAGCCTTCCCATTCGTCAGAGCTGTATTTGGCAGATGCCAGACACTGTTCTGTTAATTTTAAGAAATGGAAACAATCTGAGCAATTGAGACAAATAACAGACCCCAGGAAGATCACTGTGCTCTTTTCTCTTTCATGCAAATATTCCCACTGAATCAATTCTCACATGCCGAAAGGTTAAGCAGTGTAATTCTAGAACAAAATATAAACGTAGATAGGCTAATTTCCATGTGCCTCATTCTAGAATAATCAAATTTAAAGTGCAATCTTGGAGTACTTTAGACTCGGGGTATGTGTGTGTGTGTGTGTGTGTGTGTGTGTGTGTGTGTGTGTAAAATTTGCAGTATTGGCTGAGGATGATTTATTTAAGTTGAGTCACCAGACATAACCTATCCCACTTCTCTCCTGCTGCATGGATTAGCAAACTGGTCAGAGGAGAAGAGGTGTGTGTTATACAGGAGCTTGGCCGAGGAGACTGGCTAGAGGGTTTGGTCATTGAGAAGGCGGAATAATGAACAAAACCAAGAAACAGTATTTATCTGCTTAGCATGCAAAAGCATCAAACACAGTAAGAAATCCAACATTCACTCTAAAGAGGTTGGTCAGCCCAAGTGCATAGACAGGCTGGTAGAAATCTCTCCAGAAGTGTGGGATGAAGGAAGCCACAGAGAGGGAAAAGGACTGAGAGGTGGTATGATGGAAAATCAGAAGTCCACCCTCTGAGAACAAGAGACCTAAAACGCCTTACAGGGAGTGCTCAGGACGTGTTCTAGCACGCAAAGCTGAGCGTTCCCAGTCACTCCCCTGTCTTATGCTCCGGGCTGCAGTTGAAGATCACTGTTATGTTTTACTATAGAAGCCAAGATTTTCATATCAAAAGTGATTCCACTGAGATCATTAACTTCCTACCTGATATTTGTTAAAACATATACTGTCACCAAATCAGCAGCATTTCCTTAATTTTGTAATACTTTCAAATTGTCTACACTTTCAAGTTTTTTTTTGTTTTGTTTTGTTTTGTTTTTATTTTTGTTTTTGTTTTTGTCCTTTCATCTTTTCCCAGTCTCGGGGACTTTTTAATTGACATCTCTGCAAAATACAAATTTACATCAAGCTGCCTTTTACAAAGATAGAAAATCCTATTATCTTCACCTTCTAACATGGCCTTGAGCCTAATCTGGGTCATGTTTCCATTGCTTTCATTGTTCTCTTGAAATCCCATCACTTGGGGCGCCTGGGTGGCTCAGTGGGTTAAAGCCTCTGCCTTCGGCTCGGGTCATGATCCCAAGGTCCTGGGATCGAGCCCCACATGGGGCTCTCTGCTCAGCAGGGAGCCTGCTTCCCCCTCTCTCTGTCTCTGTCTGTGAAATAAATAAATAAAATCTTAAAAAAAAAAAAAAGAAATCCCATCACTTAACATGTAGCCCTCAGACTTCTAAGTTCACCTCTTGCTTCAATTTTACTACTTGACATGGCTTCTGAAACTGTACCAGGTAGACTAGTCTCATTAGGGGTAAGGAGTAGCTCTATTTCTGAGGAAATTATGGCATGTGTCACTCTCAGAGTTATTGGCCCCACCTTCAGATCAGCATTTCCAAGAATCAGGTTCATTGTTGAATGTGCTATTCAACACCATGATTATGCCCCTATTCTTTCCAAATCAATTTCTCTTCAGCTTCTGTTAACTGTAGAGGGTTCTTATGTCTCCCTACTCAGATGATGCTCCTCCTCCTCACAGATCTCATCTGAAAACACGAATTTTCTATCTTTTCTTTGCCTCTTAATGCCTCTCCCTTCTGTTATTTAACTTTGCAACTGTATTACTTAACTCTGTCAAGTATCTTGACACACAGCTTGCTCAAAAGCTGCAATCCATTTTAAACCTCATCTTGTTGGAGCCTCCTCCTGGATTAAAGATCCGTGGTTATGCTTTGTGTATCAGCACATTCATAGTAAGTCCCATGGATGAAAAGAGACCCGAGAATTAATAAAACCCAATGTTAAATCTTCTGCTGATATATGTAAGTCGACTTAAGGATGTTAACAGTATACCTATACAAGAACAGACACATTTAAATGGCTCATAGACAACATCTTGACAGAAGATGGTCTGTTATAAAAATACAAATCTTTCCATAGAATTTATATCTTTCATCATAAAATTATTGAGCCTTGAGCCATATGGCATCGAAAAGATAAAGCAGGCAAAAGAGCAACACCTGAATTCATGTATGTTCCATTTTGCCGTTAGCCACGCAAGGGTCCACTCAAGACCTCCATGCTGTTTTCACACCAGTCTTAGGATTGCAAATTTTGCAGGTGATGCTGGTTCACTGCAACTCTGACTGTGTTAACCATAACTCTTTTTACCCATGGTTTGAGGCATTCAGACTCAGCTCTGAGTCACTGAAGCAAAATGGGAACATCTGGGTAGAGTGTCAGAACAGCAGAGCTCACATCAATGCAACGCCCCAGTGGCTTACGGCAACCCACACGACAAATGTGCGTCTGTCTGCGGTTGTGGAGAGCCTGTGGATTGTCTTGCATTCGGATCCAGATACAATGACTTGTAAAAATTGGTTGGAAAACCACAATGACGTCACTAGTCATTTTTCCTATGATCTTAATTGACTTTCTAAATATGTGTTGGTGCTAGTTCAGAATATAATGTTACTGTTCTATTCCCAATTTTTATATTAATCTTCTGGTTGTTTTTCTCAGCATGCATATGAGCACATGGACAGGTTGAACTGCTTGGTGTATGGGAAAAAAAGGACTTTTTTTTAAAACATTTTATTTATTTGAGAGAGAGAGACAGAGATAGCGACAGAGATAACAAGAGAGAGCACCAGGCTCCCTGCTTCTCTCCCTGCTTCCCTCCCTGAGCAGGGACCCTGACACAGGGCTTGATCCCAGAATCCTGGGATGTCAGCCTGATCTAAAGACAGACGCTTAACTAATTGAATCACCTAGATGCCCTGGAAGAACAGCATTTTAAAAAATAAAAAGATTTATGGTATGCCCAGGTTAATCTTTGGAAAAAAACATTGTAACATTATTATTATCACCATTATTATTTACCATCATCAAAGCTGCAAGTATATATTACTGAGTCATAAATCATATAATCATTTTTTTCTGTCTTGTTCAATTAAGTGTTCTGAGTAAAATAATATTGTCTTAGGTTTTGTTGTTGTTAATTTGCAGGCTGACGATGGGATTTCATTCTTTTGACTTCTAGAGTCCTTGTAAGTAAATACGTAATTATTTTTCTGAAACTGAGAGCTGCCAAAATGTTCTATTTATTTGTTTTTACTTTTTTCCATAGAGCATAAAAATAATTCTAAAAGGAATAGTTTCTCCAAGTAATTACTTATATTTGCCAAGACATTCTTGATGTTTTTATAAAAAAACAAACAAAAAAGACCAAAAACAAATTTGGTATATACATATGTTCTCTGATCTTCAGTGTCAAGAAAGTAACCTTCTAAAAGCTTTCAGACAATCAAACTCTCAAAAGTCTTTTAATTAAAAAATAAGTTATTATGAATGTTACTGTTATAAATTAAATACAAAATGAACTTCAAATAGTAACACCTTTTCTTCTTTTATCTGCATGCCAATTACCATTAATTCACTTAGTATTCATTGAAATCATACTGATCATAAGGAATTTCCTTGGTATTTATGTGAACAATGTTTGCCTTTTTAGAAACAATTTTATAATTAATAATAAATAATGTACGTATTAAAATAACTAGTTAGAACCCAATTGGAACAATATTTTTTTAAAGTATGTTATGTGCAAGTGAGTCATTGGAGTGGATTTTTATTTAATACATCCTCAAATTGAAACACTACTTGGAATATTATACAAATTGCTTTAAGGTTTAATTGAATGGTCTTGTGCTAAAATGATGGGATATAATCCACTTGGTATTTTTATTGTACAAATTATTGGTGTGGCTGTTGCTCAGTGCTTTTCATGAAGGGGTAATACTATTCAAGATCCGTACTAGTGACTGCTCCCTGGAAACATTTCTGGGGTTGGGAAGAGAAGCAAATTATTTAAACTTCATGGCTTCCTGTCTCTGACCATGTTCTGTTTCCCAGTGGTGATCCTGGAAGAAGGTAAAATTGGTGTCTTAAGTTCTAGAAAAATTCAGAGTCTTCTAAGAGACAAGCGTGTTTTCTAAACCTTGCGGGGAAGACTACATTGAGTATAGTAATTGCATTTATGTTGGCTTCTCCTGTTCTTAGCATTAGGATATCATTGAATCCTCTATTGTAGATTGGCCTTATTCATTATTTGTGTGTCAGAAGCAACTTGAATTGTGTCTCATTGGCTAGACTTGCTACTTCAAATTCAACTGCAAGAATGCTGGTGAGGTCAGGCTCTTCTGGAAGGTGGTTGTGGCAGATCAGAAACCCTTGGTCACGGGGAGATCCTCGGTGGTAATAACATTTCATTATTTCATACTCATGTGCTTTTTAATCTTCTAAAACAAACGTCCATGGGAATAACACAACTTCCCCCTATTTAGTACACTAATAAAGTGTGAATTTCTCTAGCAACGTAGCCTATAATGAAGCATAAATATGTAGGTGTTTATACACATTAAAAAAAGAAAAAGTGTTGGGTTTGGGTAATGTTAACACATTGAAATTGGACATGACTGTCTCAGGTTCCTCAGACACACTGGAGCATCCTTGTTGTATAATAATCCACAATCACATCCATAGATGTATTTGGGCAATAAAGAAACAGACAAAGCAGGTTGGAAATAAGCTCTCAGAATGATACAACCATAGGGAGTGAGGACGAGTGGAAATTCGGCACCCTTTAAAACAAGTAGTTTCTTTTTCAGAAGGGGGGGGCAAGAAACATACAAAGTTATTATCTTGCATTAATTTTCTAGTCATTATGGGTGTACTGTAACAGTTCTGATGGTGATAAATTTGTTTGGAATCCATGTAGTTCAAACATTTATTTTTAGAAGTGTTTGTCACTTTAAACTAATTAAGCAATTTCCTGGTTTTAATGAATTTACTGCTTGGAAGCACTGGCTGTAAATTTGCGAGACTGATGGAATAAACCTGCCCCCTTGGAGGGTCGTGCTAAGTCTCCCTGTGAGCATTTCATGCTATGAGTCTGCGTTTTTAGTGCCTGCCTTACTTCAGTCAGTGGGATGTACTTTTGAATGCTTTGCCGAAATACCAATGCCCACTCTATTTTTGGTGAAATTGTCTCTTGTCAATCTTGTGCTTTAAAGCACAACCCCAAAATATCTGAACTGTTTCTCTCTTTGCCAATCTACTTTTGCCTCCCAATGTAGGGAGTCTCGTTACAGATGATGTTCAGTCCGTTTTCTTCCAGTCCACCAATTAGGGTAGTTTCAAACCGAATCCTATGCAAAGATGCTCTGGTATGATACATTATAATATTTCTTACCTGCTTCCAGATTGGTGCCCTTGATAGAATGCCGTCATTTCTCCCACTTTCTTTTCTGAGTATGCCCCAGAGGCCTGCTCAGTTCCCTCTTCAGACCCTGGTAAGATTTGATCATGGTCATAAGCACGTTATACTAATAAATCTCTAATTTGCTGTTTTCTCTTTCTGGAACACCATTTTCTGTCTTCTGGCTCCGTTCAAATCACACTTTTCTGTCAAGCTTCAGCAAACATTGGACTCTACTGTGAATCATGCATGACCTGATGTCCCTCCTCAGTACCGATAGATCCTTCCATTCTTTCTCTGAGTATGAGAGAATTCTGAAGGCATTTTTTTTTAATCACTGGCAGTTTGACTTTTATCAGAGTTTGTTTTTTTCATCCAATCATATTTTCAGTACTGTGAGAAAAATCTCTTGTGTCACCTTTTGCTCAATAGATGCTCAATATATATTTATTTATGTTGGTATTTCAGCTCTTCCTCTAACAGTAGTTTTGGAAACTTCCCTTCTTACAGTGTAAACTCCAAAAGATTGAGAGAAGAGCTGTCTATTCATTCTAAATGCTCATGGGTTGCTTGTGCATTCTGGTTTGATATGTGTTTGTTTAAGCTTATGTTGCCTTTTGATACTTTTATCTGTCATGAAGACTTCAGAAAAAGTTATACTTAATTGGGGCCAAGACAAAATGGTCTACCTCAGAGCTTTCACTCATCCATTCATTCATTCATTCTGAGAATACAGATATAAATCTGACCGGAAATCTCCATGCTCCCAGAGAAAATCTGTGTAGTGTGGTGTACGGTGTGGTACCCTCCATGATAACCGTGGGAAATCATGTATTTTAAGACTGTAGATAAGGAAGCAGTTATTGTTCTCCTAGGGATAATTATGGTAAGTGTCACTCAGATGGGGCATGTTTATTTGGTATCAAGGAGATATAACAGTTTTTCAGATAAAGAAAGAATTCATATGGTATTGTAGGCAATTGTAATATTTACTGATCACTTACTAAATGTCAGACACAATTGTAGTCACTTTACGTATGTTGTTAATCCACTTAATCTCCATAGCTATTATTAATATTCTGTTCTCCCAAACAAGATATGCATACAATAGGTACATTTTGTCCAAGACTACACAGCAAGATACTAGCAGAACTAGGATTCAAATGGAAGCAATTTTGTTCAAAAGCTCAAGCTCCTGATTATTTTCTAGGATAATAACTCTGATGACTTTGTACAGGGTGGGTTATAAAGTGAGTGTCAGGAAGAGTAGGAAAGAAAGCTCTTGAAATTTCCTAAGTAAACCATAGTTAGGGCATACAATAAGGACACGGTAATAGCAATGGGTAAGAATAGCAAGTTTGAGTTTTTTGGGATTTGAGCAGGGGTGCTATGAGGATCTGGGATTTAATTGGCTGTGTGAAGGAGAGAAAGAAGTTGAGAATGCCTATTCAAATTTTCTGGCTTGGAAGAGTGTAGTTGTCATGTCATGAATCCAATCAAAAATGAAAGAAAAGGAATATATCTTAGGAGCAAAATACTGGATCTAATTGCTGACATGTCATCTTGAAGTTTTTATGACAGTGGAAATATTCAGGGAGTAATGGGGTGGGTTTGGGCTGGAACATGGGAGGGTGGATATGCTGGAGATACACAAGTCTGGGAATCATCAGAGGTGGTGGAGGAGCTCTGGGAGGAAATGAAGATAGAGCACACGGGAAGATGCCTCATGCAGGCATAGAGGAGAACCAAGAAGGGACCTCAGTTAGCGCAAGGCAAGCAGAAGAGGAAGGGACAGAGATGATTGCCGAGGACATGGGGGAAGGCAGAGAGGACACAGGAAAGAATGAGGATTGGGGTTGGATGGGAGAAGAAAATACCAAGAATTCAAGTAGTAAGCAGAGTCATTAGAGGTTTGACTAAGACTAGAAGAAGGCACTGAATTACAAAATTCAGTGGGTCTTGGAGTAAATTAGTAGGGTGAAAACCAAGAAAGGAGTAAGATTGAAGCCAGTCAAGACTGAGGTTGAAGCACTTGTCAAAAATTCTGTGGAGTGATAGCTACGGTCAAATGAAGAGTATTTTTTGTGTGTATTGTTTTGCTGTTTGGGGGTGAGGGAGCCTTGAGTGTTTTGTGTACATGGAAGAAAGACGCTGTAGAGAGGAGTGATGAGAGACATTGGGCGACAGGAGGTAATGGAGAGAATCAGAACTAGGACAAGAAGGAAAGAGGGAGATCAGTGTAGAAATTAAGTCCTTAATTTCATCTGGAGAGGAAGAAATGTGATTTTGCCCCTGGAATTAGATCTGAGACAGTTAGAATAGAGTCTCTGCAGGTCACTTTGGAGGTGGAAGGTGTCCCTTTACTGGATTTCAGTTTCTTTAAAAATTTCAAGTTCCTCTGCAGAAAATCATAGGAGTGGGGTTGAAGCTTGAAGTTAGAAGACCCATGATAAAGTGAAAGGTTTTTGAATTAAGACAGGAAGTGACAATAACAAACACACACACAAAAACACAAACATTGCCGGATACCACCAAAGGTTCTATTGACATTGGAAAGCGTACATTGGTCACAGAATCACTTTACCTGATTATGTAATTTGCTCCAGCATTTGTTTCAATCTTTTAGGAAGCATTAAAGCCATGTTTGGCTTACCTTAAGTGTCAGGGGTTTATTGTAAATAAAGAAACGTGGGATTTTAATCCCAACATAGTCTTCAGGAAGCCCGAAATAAGACCAAAAGTCATTCAGAATTATGCAGGCTGCCACAAATTCCAAAGCAATATTTTGTCACCATCTAGCACCAAGCAGTAGTTACAGGCATCCAAATCTGTTTTTGTTAGGCTTTTTTTTTTCTCATCTACAGACATATGCAAATGCATAAGTTTCCCTATCAATTTATACCGCATAATAACAACTTTGTGTGTTGGGGTCCCCAAGACCACCCCCACGTACAGTGTTTCACGAGACTCACAAGACTCAGGTGGCAGTGGTATGAACAGCCGTGATTTATTAGAGCAAAGCTTGCAAAGCGACATCAGCAAAGGAAAAAGCACGAGGGGGGATGTCTGAAGAAAACCAGGCACAAGCTTCCCAGGGGTCCTCTCCCAGTAAAGTCACAAAGGACACACTTGATTCTCCCAGCAATGTTGCAAGTCTTGCAACAGCCCAGGTGAACTCTCATCTGCCAAGGAAAGTCATAGAGACCCCGCACCATGGATATTACTGAAGGATGCTTCTGTAGGCAGCCACTGCCTGACACGTACCAAGATTCCAAACTCCAGGAAGGAAAGCATGTGCTCAGCAGTAACTATATTATTTACACAGTGGGCCACTCTTAAGAGTTTGGGAGGTGGGAACCTTTCCGAAATCTGGGTGTCCAGGTGCTAGCTAAGCGGTTGAACTTGTAAGCAGGCCTTGCAAAGGATAAGAGTCAGACCTACTAAATTAATGCTACTGTACACTCTGCTTCTACTTTCTCTCCTACTTCTGTCTTCTCTTTATCTCTGCCTCATGGTTGCTGTTTATTTAAACATTCTGCCCCTTGCTCACTTCTGCTATCCACCTTCTATCTTTCCTGGCTTTTTAGTTCTCTGCTACTCATTATCTAGAAGTCTTCCTATTGAAACTACTTGAAGAGAGAACCTACTCGGTCATCTGTCCCTCCAGACCCTGTGAGGCAGAGGTCTCACTGATGGCCACCCAGAAGCCTCTGGCATGCTTGGTCTAATCTATTGTGAGTAGAAAGGTAGAATCATGTGTTAAATTTGGCTCAAAATGTTCATTGAGTGTGTGAAGCTCTCAGATAATAATAGAGTCCTTTCCAAAGCAACAGTACTTTTTATTAAGGGACCAGTAACAGAGAGAGGAGGACTGAGAGAGAGTGAGGGGGAGAGAGAGAGAGAATATGAGACAGTTGGTTACTCAGGATTGGGAATGATTAGGATGTGACAAAATGATGGAGAATTATTCAAAGTTATTAATCCCAGAGCACAGACTTGAGAACAGAAGTGTCATAACTCACCATGTTAATGTGTTTTTCTAAAAATCTTCTTTGAGTACATCCTTTACTAGTGTTTAGTTACTTACTAAATAAATTGTTATCCTTTCTCCATCACTCTCTGCATTGCTATCAAACTTACTTCTGGTCTTTTCTGATACAACACTGCCAAGAACCAAGTAGAATCATTCCTTGTTCTCTAGAAAATGTTTTGGAGTTCCTGATATGATGCAGCTCTCTCTGCATCTGATTCATCTCTCATGGTCTAGTTCACATGGTACCTCTTCCAAGAAGCCTTCCATCATTCCAAAGACTGAAGTTATCTTTCCTTCTTCAATGGACAAATATGTGAGGTAAAACAGGAATACACATACATTCTTCTGCACATTTCTATCTCCTTAGACTCAACAAAAAACTCTTTTTTGAGTGTAAAGGGAACTTTACATCTTTGTTCTCAACTGACATTATTTTGCGTAGAGAGTCAATGACCCGGTGTGAGTGAGGGAGTGAGTAAATGACTATCAGTGTCCATGAACTAGCATCATTAAACCCTTCTACCTTCCCTTCAATCATACTGGCTCTTTTGGACCCATCATACTGTATTTTTTTTAATCACTTGAAACTGGATGTCAAATAATTCTTGCAAGTTAAACACTAATAAGGGAAACATTTACAGTGAAAACATTAACTCCTCCTCTCATCCCCATAGCACCTACTATATATTCAAGTTTCATGGTTATCCCAGGTGTTTTTGACAGCAGCTCCCTTACTGTTACAAGTATCATCAAAATGTGCTCTTCTTGACCCAGTTCTGTTATTTGAAGGTCACGTTAACAGAGGGTAGAGAAATGCCTAGCATGAGCTGCTAGGGACCCTGGCAAACATTCATGCTTCTGCTCGATTTGCAAAAGGGGAAAATGCCTTTCTGCCCTGGAGGTTTTGTTTTTGTAGATGGTCATATCTCAGAGGTGAAATATGAAACAAAAATGGAGGCATTTGACTGGAAAAGCCCAATTGTATTGTGCTTTACTCTCAAGGAGTGACATGTGCAAATTAAAAAGCCCTATAGAATGAAACTTATTGATTAGACTACTAAAATATTTGTGTGCCATCGTATTTAGAAAACCTTTCAACATCATCCCCATAGAGGTGGTATGGTTGTGCCTGACTTAATTACTTTAATGATTGGTGTGTATGTGTGTGTGTGTGTGTGTACAGGAGGCGACAGAGAGGGGAACTACCCAGATGTCAAAGCAGTGAAAATAATAAAGTATGGCATGTGCTCTGAAAGATCATTCTGCTAGAGTTTTCCATTTCCTCTTCTACTATTGAACAGAATTTGAGAATAATAGGAAAATTTTAATTTTTTTAGTAAAAGTACAGTTCTTCTTTAAAGAAGATGAAATCTGTTGTCTGTGAATGAAGTCTGTTTCTGAAAGATGTCATTAGGACAACGAATAAGTTTTCATTTCTATGGAGCTCTTATTAGCACCCGACGCAGTGTATGTTCAACTATGTGGATCTCCTGGTTATATATCTACTTCTCATCTCAGGTGAACTAAGTGGAAAGATGGTAAAATAAATATATAGTCTGTTGCAGTTAATCTTCTCCTCTAGAATTTAGACGTTGAATTGAATATCACAAGTGAAAATCATTTAAGAGTTTCTGCTTCCTTGAAGATCAAAATAGAACTTATAAATCCATGGATTTAGGAGCTTAAAGTTATTTGAGATTGTCCAATCCACTGGTTCTCATCCCCAACACTATTAGATGGAAAAGCTCCCTTTTATACAAAAGAGTTTATTATGGAAACTCTATGAAATGAAATTCATAGAAAATACAACTTGTGTGCAATCATTTCAAAAAATAGTATAGTTCAGGAATATAGAGGAGAAATGGAAGTCATTTGTAATAGATTAAATATGTCATTATGCAAATATTCATCCACACGCCACTACAAGAGAAAACATTATGAACTCATTATATCTCGTGCCCATACATAGGAGCACAGTTAGGGCATACAGCTATAAATGAGATCTTATATAAGTATATAGACAACTCAAATACCATGAGCCACCTTACCATTGGTACTATGATTTCTAAAATAGTGAACAGCTTTAGTAAAATTCTAAACAAAAGTGCCATCTTCTATTATGTGGTTGTTGGACTCCTGGAAATTTTATGACTTTGCCAAAAGTGGTTTGTGTTCACAATTAAGCAGAGTCAGGTTATGGGCTTGAACAATTACAAACGGGATTTCCCTGTTGAAACCTACACTAGAATGTGCTTTCTACACATTGTGAGACTTTTTCCTCTACCCCCAGTGTCATGTGCATTGCCAGGTCTGTAGCGTTCCACTAGATGAGTATAGTACACCCAAACATTGTGACACCAAGAACAACATCTCCATACACTTTCCAAAGCCCCCATGGACATCACTGCTTCTGTTGAGAAACTCTGAGTAATTCAACACCTTTACTTTATGGATGACAAGACTGAAGCCTGGAGAATTTAAGTAACTTACCTCAAATCGTACAACTAAAATAGAATATGGTGGCTGAACAGAGTTTTAACCTCAGGTTTTGGACTCTACCGAGTCTGATCATATGCCAATACAGAAGCTCTGACATAGGCAGTATCGGGTAGAACAGAGCTCCTGGGAACAATGGCTGTAACCTCGCCAAGGATACTATATGCATATGTTAAAGTATCCTAGACAGACATCCCAAAGGATAGTTGATTTCCTGGATGCATATAAACCAAATCTGCTCCCTCCATTCCTACTAATCCCATCCATCAACTTGTCTGCTAATACACTCTTCTCTCCCACTCTTGGAAATAGATGTCTTCGAAGCTTTTCCAAGTGCTTTAACTAAATTCCCCCTCTATCTGACAAACATACCATTTCCTTTCTTTACGGCTTCCAAGCCTTTTCTTCATTACTTTTTCCCCAAATATTTCCCATTGTTCATGGTGCTTACAGAATCTCATGTTTGTCTCCCCTGTGATTGTACTTCTCTGCATGTGTGTACTAGTTTTACCCATATGTCTGTAAAAATTTTATTTTTACTGATTTTACCTGTCCTGTTAATTGAAAAATCCTGAAGGAGAAACTAATTCCAAGCATCCAATGCCGTGATAAATACCCTGTGGCCACTCCACACATAGTTGAGTGACTCGTGTCAAACAACAGACCTATATAGCCCTAATTCTAATGACAGCTTCATGCATGCTATAAAGGGTGATTAGATTATATAAAGTAAACATTTCCAGATTCTTCAAATATTAGTGATAAATAACGAGCTCTTCTATGGAATGCATTTCATGACATTTGATTATTGAAGTTCCGGGACGAGTGACTATTTTGTCCTAGTTGCTATGGGCCATCTCCAGGGAGAATTCTGTAGCACTCTTCACAGTGGAAACTGATAAGTAGAAGGGTCATCCAATTAGTTCCTATGGCTCCAGGCAGAACTCTACTTAAACTGTCATCAATTCTTAACAATCTTCAGAGAAAGAGATCCTACAATACCCAACAGTAACCAGACCCTTATGTCAAGAATCCATCCTCCCTCAATCTCTCTCAAAAACACAGCCTCATTTAAAACTATTTATTTTTCTTTCAACATTATTGGAAAAGAGCAAACTTGAGTGAAGTTTATTAGTATGAAACAACTAATAATCTTGAAGATGTTAAACCACTCCTGTTTGTTTAATTTCATTATACGAAAGAAAAGAGCGGTTACTTTTCTTTTTCTAATCTCACTCCCACCTTTACAAATTAAACTGACTGTGCATTGAGTTATTATGTTATTGTTTTGTTTTGTTGTTGTTGTTGTTGTTTTAATCTGTGCAACTACTTTCTTTTTTACCCATTGTTCAGCAAACGTTTAGTGACTAGCCTTTGTGAAATAAACTCAGTGCTAAGCTCTGGGAAGTTAGAGATACTAAATACACTCTTACCCTCAAGGACAAATTTATTATCACATTAAACCAGAAGTTCTCAATATTTATTAAAAAAATAGTAATTAATATAGACATGAAAAAACCCATTAAATATCAGTATCTAGGAACCAACATCAGTTTATCCATCCATTCATTCGACCAACAAATATCTATTCCGTATTTTGCATCAGGCCAACACACCGGGGTCACGGTAGTGAACAAAATATTTACATGTCATTATGCAAATCTGCATACTCCCAGAATCTACATTTTAGTGAATTAGAGCATCCAGACACACACGGCATACTGAATAGTGTCATGGAGTAATCAAGAATAGCTGACCTAATTTGGAGACCAGGGTAGGAAGGAGTAGAAAGATAAAGTTCAAATGACAATATTATGTCTAAACTTAGTAGGAGTTAATTAGGGAAAAACGGGAGGACAGTCCAGATGAGGAAGTGATATGTGCAAAGCCCAGGAAACAAAGAGAATGAACAGGTGGAGGACCAGAAGGCCAATTTTCTGGCATGTGGAAAGCAACAGGAAAGGGGGTTCTAGCTGATGTTGAAATGGGAGTCAGGGGCCAGATCATTTAGGGCCTCATGGGCCATATTAAAAACATAATTCTCCGTACTTAAAAAAAAAAAAATTGGGAGTCAGTGAAGACTAGTTTGTGTATTGAAAATATATGTGCATCTGCCTTATGGAAAGTTAATTGAAAAAAGTCCGAGTGAATTCATATAGAGCTCATAAAAGGATTATATTAAGCATGAATATAATTAGGATTTGGGATTAATGAAGGCAGTGGAAAAGGGCATAGACTTCAGAGGCATAAATTTAACAGTTATTTTTGATCGATCAGATTTGGGGTGTATGTTGACTCCTTTTCCTGCATACAAGTAAAATAAGTTAGATGCACTACATTGGTACCATTGAAGAATCAGTATCAGTGAGAAAATCATCAAGAGCATTTTGGAAGTTTGAATCTAAGTTTGCGATTTGTTTTCATAGAAAAGAGGAGATGTCAGATGGACAGGTATAGACATGGGTCTGGAACTCAGTGGGACATCCATGCATGTGACTTAAGCCTGGAGTCATCTGGCTGTGGATGGCACTTTAAGCCATGGGTAGGTATATAGTGGCCCAAAGAAAATCCAGTTTAAAGGAAAGAAGCCTGTGTGTATTTAGAACTACAACTTTGAGGAGCATAATCACTATAGACAAAAACGAGTCAGCTCGCAAGATGGAAAAGCACAAACTAGCAAAGAAGAAGAAACTAAAATTCCAGATAAGAAAAGAATCAGAGAGAGAGAAAGAAAAAGAGAAAGAGAGAGATCGACACTGTTGAAGTCCTGAGAATCTGAAAGTGATGAAGAGTGGGAATTTCAGCTGGCTCAGTTGTCAGAGCATCGACTCTGGAACTCGGGGTCATGAATTAGAGTTCCACATTGAGGGTAGAGTTTCCTTAAAAAAATAAACGTGATGAAGAGTGAAAAACAACTGATGATTTTAGTAATAGGAGCCTTTTGGGATCATTTTGTAACAGCCATTACAATATAGTGATGGAGGCAGAGTCTAGATCGGGATAGACTGAGCAGTAAGGGGAAGGTGAGAAAATGCAGCTAATAAGTATAAACGACTTTCTAGAAAAGCACTGCCATAAATAGGGTGAGGAAGTGGAATCCTAGCTAGAGTTAGATGAGAGGGGGTTTCAGGGAGAGAGGAGTATTTATATTATATTGATGGAAAGATACCGATATAAAAAAGGGTAGAGATACAGGTGATAGAGAAGGTAATGAATAGTAGAAGGTTCCTGAGAAGGTGAGGTGACCTGAAGGATGCATGCCTTCTTTGTCATTGCTGAAGAAAATAAGTTTAAAAAGAAAGTTACAAATATAACTCTATTTTTGATACTGGGAAGCTGAATGATTTCCCATCTCATGGTTTCTATTTTCTCCAGGAATTTGGTGGCCTGAACAGCTCCTGAGAATGATGAGAAAAGGAGGCGATGTAATGATAGCTTTGGAGAGAGTCAAGAAGATCAGAGATAGGAATTGAGCAGAAAAATGCAGTAGGATTCTTAAGCAGCAGAGAGAATATAGTTATGTGTGGTTATCCTGGCTTCGTTTTAATACCAATCCAGGTGGATTTGATAATCCTGAACCATAAATAAGTTATTCATAATTCATATTTGTTTGAGTTTCTCCAGTTGAACTCAGATGCCTGGAGGCAGGCAATGGAGGAAAGGGGGTACTTGGGTTCATTGATGTTTGAGGAATAGGTATACAGTGATAGAAGGCGCAAGGAAGTTTAGGTCATTGGCAAAAGATTTATTGACTAGATAATGGAACATAACCTGAGTAGAGGGAACATGAAGTCAGGAAGGTAACCGACACATAGGGTAAAGGTAGTGGTTATGTGTACAGGGTCTTGACACAGTTGAAGCCTGGTCATGATGGGAGTAGTTGGATAATTAAACTGTAAAGTCTAGGAAATTGTGGTCTTAAAATGGGATGCCTGACTTGCTGACTTTATTGATGGAGCAACTTCAATAAAGACAAGATTCTGACTATATCCATTTAAGAGGTTAATAGAGTAGAGGTTAAAATTCACTGAATATGTACACCTACCTCAGTGTACTCCTGAATTGTAATGAGATTGAGAATAAGAATCATATCCTCTACTCTGGGTTTGGCACATGGGATAGATTAAAAAATGTATATATATTGAATCAATTTAACTCCTTGATTTTGTAAGTACTATCAATTACTATGGCATAATCACTTTAGTTTAAATGTTCTTTCTGATTATTACAAAACTCAAACACTATTCGGAATATAGATATTTGCTCTTTTCTACATTATAAAAAGTGGAGAGAAGTCAATTATGACTTTAAACTCCTCTTTTATCTGGGAAAGTAACTTCATTAGCTTAGCAAGTATTCAGAATAACTGTATTAATAAAAACGACAACAAAAAGCTAAAACTTCTCTCTCTGATTATATATTCATAACAGGTAAAAATAAACAAAAACTTGTTTTGTGGAAGAAAAGTGGTTTTTATATATGACTAATAAAAATTGCAATTAGATATTTGTGGCGTTATTGAGAAATTGTTATAACTATTCAATAGTAAACTGAGCAAAAGAATGACCATTATCTTTTTAAATATCTACCAAAATTACCATTATTGTATTAGTGAGAGACAGAAAAGTCCTAGCAAAGTACCAACAAAAAGTCCTTGTGTTTCAACCTAGAACCTCCAATTCCACAGAAAAATAATATACAGAGTAGACTTAATGTAAAAGACAGATCTATGACCATGTCTAAAATAGCCACTGCCTTAGTAACATTCTAGTTAGAGTAATACGTTCTTTCCTTGATTTTCCAAAATTTTTGCATGGTAAAAATTTATTTCATAGTGAAAATTCTAAATATGACTCATTTAATTTTCAGAGTCATTGTTACACCTAGAAACCAGCTCTTCCAAGATACCCTCATTTTGACCGGGATTCTGAAAAAAAGTATGCAATGATAATTATATTGAGATAAGAGATGTCTGTAAAACTCAGTGAGCATATATCAAGTGAGCCAAAATAAAGAGCTTTGATGTTTGTGTCAAGCTATTATGGTTCTCTAGTAGCCCATAGGACCCTGGTTTATGTTTCTCATAAATCTAATTTCAGAGGAATAAGATATAGTAAAGATTGTTGTTGACTGCTGAAATTAGGTTAATTGCTTGGTTTGAGCTATGATTGTCAACATGGATTTCCTCAATTTTATGCTAAAACACTCATGCTTATTCATTATTTTTAAAATTTTTTTAAAAGATTCTATTTATTCGTCAGAGAGTGAGAGAGCAAACAGGCAGGGAGAACAGCAGACAGAGGGAGAAGCAAGCTCCCCACTGAGCAGGGACTTCCCCCACCCGCAGATGCGGGACTCGATCCCAGAACCCTGGGATCATGACCTGAGCTGAAATCACATTCTTAACCAACTGAGCCACCCAGGTGCCCCTCGTTATATGTTTACACAGTGGTATCAGTCACCTTTATGCATCCCCAGTGCTAATCACATACCTTCTACTCATGAAGATTTGGGGACAGGAAAGAATGACATCACAGCTGTAGAACATTCTTACCAACTCTCCAACTCAGAAATTGCTGGTTATTTTAAAAGGTCACCTGACCTCAGCAGAGTTGGGCACATTGGAGATAGATTTATAAATCAGATTTAAAGCACTGCCATCGCTTCGTGTGAACACGGCCCTAATATTCTGTGACAGTAAACAGAAAGGCTTTCTTTTTTTCTTTCCTGTGTCAACTAGCATAAAATTTAATCGTGAAACAAAGAACCGTGAACAGACGGAAGGTAAATAAAAATAATCTGTTCTTACAGCTTTTCTGATTATGGCTTTTGGAGTTTATGCAGAAATTTCATAGGCTTCTTTTTTGGTTATAAATATGAAAACCGGAAGCACAGGGTGAATAATCCGTGTTAACAGCTTAGATCTTTCAAGATATATAGTGGTGGTTACCAGTCAGAAGTTTGTGAGCCTGAACAGTCGTCCTCCCTACCCGCGGTTTTACTATCTGCGATTTCAGCGAAGTCCGGTCAGCCGTGGTGTGGAAGGTCAGGGGTCAGGAGGTCAGGGGTCACCTAGTGTGATGTCACATGGCCTGTGCCCTTTCCTTCATCTGATCACATAGGCATTTTATCACCTCACACCATCACAAGGAGGGTGGGAGTACAGGACCATAAGGTATTTGACGAGGGAGCGACAGAGGGCGCATTCACGTAACTTTGATCACAACATGTTTTTATTATTGTTCTATTTCATTCTTATTGTTAATCTCTTACCATGCCTAATTTATAAATTAAACCTTATCATAGGTACGTACGTATAGGAAAAAACATAAACAGGATCCGGAACTATCTGTGGTTTCAGGCAACCACTGGGGGTCTTGGGATGTATTTCCGTGTAGGAAAAGGGGGATGACTCTGTTGTGTGTGTACATGTATGTGTCTGTGGTTACTACCTTCTCTTCAAATGTTTTAGTCCATATATTTAGTTATATTTGTCCTGTTATATAACACATCATAGAAGAAGGTCATTGGCAATACAGGGAGAAATGCAAAGCAAAATTTTCTCTGGAAAGAAGCATTTAGCAAATGCTACTCGAGTAATCTTTAAATACACTGTGGGGCCCTGAGTGTCCATTTCAAAGTCAGCAAAATCTGCAGACCCAGTCAGAATCCACTCTGGAAGCAGACAGTGGATGGCCACCCCTCCCCAGCCACTGTAGGTGATCTCTGGGAATGACTTCCGCTGCAGGAATTGTCTACTGTTGCTATCACTGTTTCAAGCAAAACAAAACTGGTGATTAAATGTTTAAAAAAAAAAAGAAAAGTCCTTCCTAAAGAGCTTACTTTCAAAGAGATACCTGGGTTTTTTGGGGGGCGGGGGTGTACCAGCGCTAAACTGAGAATTAAAACCTCCCGCAAGTGGTATTTGTAGCAAAATAAAAACTATCAGCCTCATCCCCGTGGAACTAGTCCGGATAGCTCCAGCAAGAATCGTGTGACAGACACGATTTTTAAGTGAAGATGTTTTAATTTTTGTGATATAATGACAGCCGAAGCCTTTTGACATCCTAATATTCTGATCATTTTTCTTGTCTAGAATGTCATTATGCCTGGGCAGGCAAGGGGTTATGAACTGTACAAATTAGCAAATTATTGCCTCCACTCGCAGAGAGGCTGGTCTCATCTTACTGGGTCATGCGTACATTTATGAACATTCAATTAAAACAACAACCTGTCTGTCAGATTTAAATTAAGAATGTGTACCTAATGTGTAGCCTTTTTTAATTGTTTAAATAAACAGTGAAGTCATTTTAAATGTTTTTCTGCCTCCACTCAGTTAGCCGGAGTTTTTCATTCCAGCTTGCAAATAGTCAAGGTGCGCAATCCGGGTGCGTTGGTTGATTGATAAATATCACAGAGGCACGAAGGACGTCCCCTCAATGCAACATCTTTCTCTCGCCTTGGTGCATGCTCCTGAGAAGGCTTTTAGACTTTAAAATCATTTGAAAAAGTTACTTTTCAAACTGACTTCAGAAACATTTGAGATTTCCAAGAATTTTCTTTTTTTCAGGGTTCCTTTTTCTAACCATGTTTGCTAATATATCGTAAATTGCTAGCTGAATAGTTATTCATATTACAGGAAATACCACAATTAATACATTTTTTCTCTTTTTCAAGATATGTTGCAAGAAAACATGCAGAGTTAGGAAAATTCTAGAAATGATTGGTCCTTAGATATGAGATGCCCCGAAAATGTACAGTCATTTTAAACTTCCTGTGAACTCATTCACTTTCAGTTCCATGGAAAACAATGGGAGCCACATATTTAATATTGCTCTCTTTGAGTTAATATTAAAATGTTCTAAGAAATTATAAATTCACCACAATAGATGACTCCACTGACTCTAAAATATAGGACCATTAAACTACCATTACCCTTTCTTTTTTTCTTTTTTTGATTCATGGACTTACCCGACAATAACTGGAGGGCCAGTGCTATTAACGTACCTTTACCTAAAAACACTAAAATCAAGGCCTGTGTGCAAAAAAGGGATTAATGCAATTATGCTTCCATCTCAAAATTTTGTGATTAAGTACATAAGCCAAAAAATAACTATACTCCCTGTCATTAATATCCCTGCCTAATGAAATGCATCTGAAGTATGACTTTGCTTTTAATTCTCTCGTTTATTTAATTTAGGGACCGAAACACACAGATCCACATTAACTTGCATGTGTTTCTAATTGTAGTGATTCATCACTGACCCCTCAGTTACCAATTCTGTATCCTTTAAGCATTTGATATGGAACATGTTGATTTTTAATATAAAAGCTGGGCAACCCATGTTTCAAAAGATTTCATTTATTTATTTGAGAGAAAGAGAGAGAATGAGGGGTGGGGCAGAAGGAGAAGCAGACACCCCGCTGAGCAGGAGCCCAACACGGATCCTAGGACCCTGAGATCGTGACCTGAGCCACCCAGATTTCCCATGGCAACTCATTTTTAACTCCCAAGAGTGACACTCACTACTTTGGAAAGTAAGGGGAACGATTAGTAGACAAGCAGACTGGTGGGGATTCTAGGGCTGGGGAGCTCTTAGAATGGTCTGAATGAGGCTTGGGGCATAATGTATGTCTTTGCTCTGAAAATCCTTCATCTTCTGTCTCCCAGAATGGGCTTTCTGAGATAAGTTTATATAACATAAAATGCACATAAAACTTTGTCACGAGAGCACGTGCATGCACTTCCAATCCTAACATAATCAAGCCTCACCCCCTCTGTTAAGGGATATGTGAATGGGCCCTATTGATTCCTCCCACCCTGGTCCTAACACTAGCCATAGCCCACATCGTGCTTCAGTGGCAAGCAAGCACATGGGGCACTTTCGTCCCCTCTCTGAGCCTGTGGCCCTGGTGCTTACGTTGTCGGCAACACCATTACTCTCTGCGTACTCAGCCCAAAAGGCTCAGCTCAAACATAGACTCCCAGGACCTGGCAGAAGGTCTCCCTCGTGCTCTTGCATGAACCTGTGCAAACTCTATCCTATCAGTTTCCATAATTTATCAAAATGGTTTGTTAAAATATCTGCAGCACTAGAATTTACGGTCCTTGGTGTCAGAGGCTGTGTCTTATCCATCTCCCTATGCCCTAGACCTTGGTCAGTGTATAGATGAGACCAGTGCCTGGTCCCCATCAGGAACTCCATTACTGTTTGTACATTAACCCATGACTTAGCCTCCGAGAGAGATAGAAGGTGCATTTATATTTCAGCCACATCACCTACTATTGTCCACTTTTTCAAGCTCTAATACCGTTGAATCGTTCCTTTGCTGCCACCAAAACAAAGGAAGGGGTTTGCTTGATCACCAGTTAGCACACAGTTACCAGCCAGATCTTAGGGGGCCCATCTCCCCCCACCCCCCACGCTCTCCGCATCCTTCTCTCTTCCTCCTTGATCTTCTCTTCCTTCTCGCCCTTCTTTTTCTCTCCTCCCGAATCATGAAGTAGAAGAGAGCACGAAGTTGCTCAGACCTGTCTAGGTCCCTCTTGACTCTCCCTTAAAGGATGACGGAGACTGCGCTCCAGACATCCACCCACCCCCTTCCTTCCACGTGCGCAGACTCACACCCCTCCCAACATGCCAAGTAGTACCCTCGGAGGCATTTGCAGTTTGGAAACTACGCCTACCTAGAAACATTTTGAAATGCCAAGTTGTTTTAAACTTGTATGATTAATTCAAATAATAACCTTTCACTAATACCATCAGCTTGATTGTTCACCAGCCATTATGAAAGGTGTGAGCTCCCTGCTTGTCATCTCTTCCCCCACCCCCTCTGCAGGGCTCTTTGGCTGCTCTGCCAGAGGGAGGGCCCTGGAAAACAAAGAGCTGGGACTTAAAATCAATCCATTGTTCCACATGTTATCGGCCCTGAAAAAGATTTTGCAGAGAAAAATGTTGCAATGATACTCTAAAATACGGTTTGGGAATTAGAGTGGAATTTATCTCTGCTTACCCTGTAACTGATCCCTCATGCAATCAAAAATGAATACAAAGGTAATGTTTTAAAAAAAGAAAAGAAAAGAAAAGAAAAAAGCTCTGGCCAATAGCCAATACAGCTCTTTGTCTTAACATTTGGTCTGTTTACTTTATTTCTAAGCAACGTGTAGAAATCGCTTTTAAAATTCTTTAAAAAAAAAATATTATCTAAAGAGGGCACATTGCTGTGGCCCAGATTCCTCTGACTTTTGAAGCTCCTTAATGATTTAGGTCCAGTTTCTTGAATTATTGATCCCTTAACTACTAGAATAATCAAGTGTTAAAACAAAAGCAGACCTTAAACCATATCTGGGCGCTTCCTCTTTCTTTTAAAATAAAGAGACAGATCCAGAGAGGTGAGAGGAGCTGCCCCACGTCACATGTTCTCTCCTTGATGCTAGCTCATACTGGGTAGGCAGGGTCAGTTACTGGTAGAGCTGGAATGGGAACCAGGCTGTTTTCCTATTTTTACACTATATGAATATTGCAGAATCAGCTGTATTTTGGTATTCTGACCAGTACCTTGAATTAAAGCAATATCATATTACCCATAATTGTCTCTCACTTCTTCTCAACATCTTTGAAAAACACTATCCTTCCTTGGGAAAATATTGCAGATTTATTCAGGTCGATTACACAAAATGAAGGTAAAGGTGCATTTGGGGCAATTATTATTGTAAGTCTCTTCTTCAGACTCTTTTCTGCTTTACTCATCACACTCACTAGGAAACAGTCATCCTTTTTCACTGTTTCTTTTATACCCAGGCTTCCATATATTATCTTGGAATCGTAAATAGGTTCTAAGGCTCCCCACATGTCCGGCTCATCCGGTGTTAGAGCAAATGTTAATGTTAGTATCCTTGTTCTTTTGGAGAAATGATGATGCGCCCAAATGCTAGCAAGTTGAAAGTGCTTAGATATGCAGAACTAAATACTTTTTGCAAGGGTAGCTCTCTCTTTAAATCTTATCCCTAGCACTTTTATTTCCTACATCTCTCTGGCAGTAATTTTCCAGGAGAAATATAAATCCTGAAATGAATTCATTTGTTACATTGGTTGTTCTTAAAAAAATCAAGACCCAATGGAAGCAGAAATGATCTGGAAAGTTCTGTTTCACCTTATGAAAGAATCTTTGCCCAAATCCTTCTTCTTTGTTAGCATGGAGATCTCCACTGTTGAGTAGTACCAGTAATTACTTGGTGTTTTGTTTTGTTTTGTTTTTTACAATTCCTTCAGTCAGTTCAGTGGGCAAAATATAAAGTTAGCTCCCATGCTTTGAAAGTTGGTAAAGACCTTTAATTAACATAAATTATAGTTGGAATTCTTTTCAATTTTAGTAGCAAAACTCTCTCAGGCTAAGACAATTGTGGTTACGGTAGGAATTTTTCGTCATCAAGGTGCCACATTCCTGCCCACCGAAAAACAGCCCTCCTGTTCTCAACATTATGTATAAAACTGGGTCTGGGGCGCCTGAGTGGCTCAGTGGGTTGAACCGCTGCCTTCGGCTCAGGTCATGGTCTCGGGGTCCTGGGATTGAGCCCCGCATCGGGCTCTCTGCTCCGCAGGGAGCCTGCTTCCCCCCCGCCCTCTCTGCCTGCTGCTCTGCCTACTTGTGATCTCTCTCTCTCTCTGTGTCAAATAAATAAATAAATAAATAAATAAATAAATAAATAAATAAATAAATAAATAACTGGGTCTGTCACTATACCAAGTATAAAGAAGTGAAGAATCTGGGATACTCTGGGGCCTGGATTTGCCCTGCTGGGTGAATATGGCTACCGAAGTATCAAGAAATGCAATGTTTTGATTTTTAGCTATAAAGAAATCATGGCCAATTGGTGTCTAAACCTTTATATTGATCCAGTTTTATGGTGATAGTCATCTAGAAACAAGTTTCTCTGTAACTGACTGATTATAGAAGACTGAAAATGGGGGCACCTGGGTGGCTCAGTGAGTTAAGCCTCTGCCTTCAGCTCAGGTCATGATCTCAGGATCCTGGGATCGAGCCCCGCGTCGGGCTCTCTGCTCAGCGCAGAGCCTGCTTCCCCCTCTCTCTCCTTGCCTGCCTCTCTGCCTACTTGGGATATCTGTCAAATAAATAAATAGAATCTTTAAAAAAAAAAAAAAAAGGAAGAATAAGAAGACTGAAAATGTTGACACCATCATTCAAAATTTGGTACAAGGAGAGTGGATGATCACTCTTCGAGCTCTTTACTTTTAAGTGATTGCATTTACAGTTTACAGACAAAACCCAGAGTTCTATCTTCAAAAGGTCTAATATAATATGTGAGAGAAGGGAGCAATTTTTTTTTTATTGTCTAAAAATGTGTATTTATCAAGTGCTTCTCACAGTGATTTCAGTGTCTACATATGCGGTGGTTAAGAGGAAGGATGATTTTCTTGGTGTCTGGATTACTACAGGGATATTCAAGACAAGCATTTTCAAGTAACACTGTTGACAGCCTGCGTGGCTTCTCTCTTCTTCCTGTGGCAAGAGGACTATTAACGACAGGACGTGAGTGTGATTGGTCCATGGAGAGCCAATCAGAAGGCTCTGTCTGGAAAACCCCAGTCAGCAGGCCCGTCCATATGGCAGGCAGCGAATGTAAAATCACCTTTACTTCCCAATTTCATGTTTTTAGCAAGATGATAAAAAGCAGAAGTAGGGAAAATTCCTAAATGTGATCTAATGTGATGGAACTTTAGGGAACTATTTCCCCCATCCATTTCTGGGGATGAATAGGGCAAAACCATTAGTGAGGAAGGGCTTGGGGGTCGGGGGGGGGGGGGGGACAGAAACCCACCACCAAACAAAACAACAAAGGAACCCAGTCCTCACCTCTAAATACAGTCTATAGCTAAGACTTATTTATATGGTTTTTCCGAGAATGAACAAAACGCGTTCTTTTTAATGTTTCCCTACTGCTCCTGAAAATAAATGACTCTGCCAAGATAGGCAATGGTGCTATCCATACCTCAGTGATAGGTGTTTTGTTGAACTGCTTCACTCGCTGGCACACTTTCCAGAAGTTAGGCTTCTAAGCATAAAATATTCTTTGTTTGTCCTGAATATTTTGCAACATGAGACAAGCTCGGTACAATTTATGCTTCAGTGTGTCCTACAGCAACTGAGATGTCATATTGCACAATGCTGAAGGTAAATCTACAATAATTTATTGTCTACCTTTAGAGTGGGTTACTTTTACCTTGTTAAATGGTTTCATTGCCTCTGAGGGGTTATTTGCATACGTTTAACAGAATGCAGACCTGGCCACATTTGTTTCTAATGTCTAATTAGATGTGAAGGAACCTTGGCTTTAATATTATGCTTTAAATTTAACTCCGGTGAACTGTGACTGAAAATGATATTACACTCTATTAGGTATGATCTGGAAAAATAAGCATGTAATTTGTAGTATTATTATTACAACCCCTTTTACTGCATATGTTTCAGACACTATTATAAAATGAATGTCACCACCATTACAATTTTGACATTTTAAATGAACCTGGATGAGGAGTCATAAAATTTAAATAAAAGAATATTCCATACTATTAAAGTGAAGGCCTTTTCATTTCCCCCATAAACTTGAAAGTCTGTATTTAATCTGTTTAGCCGGTTAACTAATCGGTTTTTGTTAATGCTGTGGCAGATAATTTCACATGGTATATGAAGCACTCCTTTTTTAGTGAAGATTCACCATTAAACTTTAATTGGCATTCACAATTTAATGGTAATCTACATGACAGATGTGCATTTGTGATTTTTAAGTGTTAAAGGAGATAGGCAAACATTCTATTTTGAAGGACCCCCCCAAAGTTTCCTGGGGTATAGCTGTTCCCATAACAATACTATGTTCAGGTTCATTGTCATCTTTCATGGTAAGTTCTCTGATGAGTTTCTAGATATGCCCCTGAGGCGATGGTATGTGGACAGTGGTGTTTTTGTGCAGGAAGTACAGAAATGACAGGTGAGCAAGAAATGGAGGGATCTGGCCATGTGCTCTGTGGTTCTGGCATTTGCAGGAATAGATCAAACCTGGGTCCTTTGTCACAACGATAATCAATACTACTGGACTCGGGAAGAAGATGAGGGAGGAGCGGTAGCGAGGAGACTTCACGCTGTAGGAATCAGTTCATTCCTGAGATGTGTTTTGAGCTCCTGCTATATTCTGGGAATACGATAGGTGCTCAAAAAACATGCCATTCTCTCATGAATGTTGGCTGATATTTTTATTTACAATAATGAGTGAGATGAAATTCAAACAACAAAGATGCATGTTGAAACTTTGTTCTTTCAGAGATTCTGAGAGCCATTTTGCTGAAACACATTTTCCAGATGTCGGAGGACTATTTCTTTGATTTTGTTGTTGTTGTTATTCAAAATGGAAGGGCTACACCCTTAATTCACTCTTAAACATAGTCTACGTTATTAATATTTTTCCATTACTTTCATTAGATCTAGATGACCAACAGAACTGTAGATCAAGTCCTGACTTGTAGCATTTTCCAACATCAATGGTGTTAATTCACCCATCATGGCTAATGCTTAACTGTCAATATGACATCACTGAATATGGAGTTGGGAGGAGATTCTCAGTAGCCCACTATTATACAGGATTCACACCATACGTACCGAGTGGATTTAAATTATCTTAAGAGCTTGGCTAATACTAAAATACACCATTATACTAACGAGGTGATGAATTCTGAGTAACTGTTTTGTTTTTAGTACAACCTAATTATAAGTACATACAATTCAATTTTTTTAATAATTGCTGTGTTTATCAACTGGCTGGCAAAATTCTTGATAACTTAACAGTCTATATTCACAAGCTATTATGAGTCAACTCTCACCCCTTCTCCTTGGTAGAAAATGGCTTTCGAGAGATAAAAGTAGAAACAGGAAGATCTGCCAATAGTATGAGGAAAAGATGACGGTGGTTTGATCTAGGGTGGAGATAGTAAGATGTAGCTGGGTTTGGGATATGTTTTGTAGAGAAAAAAACTAGGAGAATTTACTGATGAATCGGATATGGAGGTTGCCCTTATTGCCTGAACATCCTCATGTTTGTTTGAATTTAGAACATTTTTTTGGTCTACATCTGTAATTATGTTTCTGTCACTTTTAAGCAATACAAATAAATGTTAAACAGGTGAGCATATTTCACATTAATCTCATAACACGATTAACATTATTAAATCTGGAGATGAATAAGCCCAATTAAAATAGCATCAGGGACTTGTGGAAGCACAGATCCTTGTGTTCTCTTCTCAAACCTCTTCAAACTCCAGATGTTCTTTCTTTGCTCTCTAAGTACGCACTGATGTGAGCACATTAATATTTGGGTACATTGAAAAGAAACATGCATAATGAATTATTTTGAATGAGGCCGAGTTTTATAAATTTGAGGAAGGTACAACTCTACATTAATAATATGAATGTCTTCAAAGAAGATCTGTTCTTGAGAACTGTGATTTCTCTTTACTCAGTTACATCCTTCTTATTTTCCACTGTAATGCAAATCTTAGCACATGGATACACAATTTCAGGAGGGATTGAATGTTAACTCCTTATCATTATAAATAAGCCATTATGTATAAAAGATAGAAAAGTTCACAAAATCCACATTCAGTTTAGAGGAGTAATTTAATCGCAGATCTGCTCTCTGTCATCTTGGTGCCGTGCTAGGAACATAGCCCATGTCTTTTCAGTAATTAAAGGAATTATAAACATCCACCAATGCTCTGTGAACATGCCCCACTCTCTCTGGGTGAGTGTTAGAAAATTTCCATAAGTGATGATTAGATTAGGTTTTCAATGATAATTCAAGTTCGAAATAATATTAATAATGGTGTGTCTTACTCTCCCACAATGAGTCAGCTTGTATTTTCACCCTTTTGTGATTCAATATCAGCTTAACATTGATTCCTCCTGTTTTGTGGACTTTTTTTTTTTAAGAATTAATATTGAAATTGACTCCCTGGTTTACCTAAATAATGTTTTCAGACTATCAGTGCCTTGCTGAATATCTGAAAATTAAGGAAGTCACAGCAGTTCAATGCCTCTTTCCTTTACATTCCGAGAGGAGATGTGGGATTGAAAGAGTCACTGGTCACTTCCCACAGGAAAAGTTAGACTTCCCTACTGCAGCACTTTGCCTTAATCAAATACATTTTGTCTCTCCTCAGTGAGAGCAGTTGGCAATAAATAACTTATACTTTGTATCGTAGTTAAGCAGAAATAACCGTGTGCTGTGGGGCTGGAAGACGCAGATTTCAGTCTTGTGCTTTCAACCAACTATGTGGTTATTGGTAGACCCCAGTTTCGAACTTTCTTACTAGTAAAAATGAGGGGCTAACTTGAATTCAGATCTTAGATTTGTAGGATAATCCCAGAGTTTTTCATTTATTTTCATATCTTATATGAAGTGTCTGAAAAAGAGCAAGATGTCATATCTATACAGAATGCATCAAAATATGCTTTTCTTCATTGTAAACATCAGTTATTGGAAACACAAACAAACAAACAAACAACCACAACTTATTTTAACTGCGTGAAGTCAGTTCCAGCAAAAATGATCTCACGTGAGGCAGTCAGAGATGTCCCCCAGCACATACATCTAGGTTAACTGCTTTATTCAACAAACTGTTTAATGAACTTCAGAAATAAAATATTTCCCATGTAATGTCTTTGTCTTTTGGTTGGATTTTGTTTATTCACTTCGTTGACTGTCAGTAATGAATGGAGAGATCCATTTGCCATCTTTCTGTAGAGCCCTAAGCCACTGATAGACTTTATTTGAAAGCATTCACCTATTTAACTTCTATAGATATTAAATATGCCATTATATATTATTAGCAGTCTCATTTTTATGGAATGTACTAGGAAGACAATACCTACAAAATCCTGCAAAAACTGTTTTTGAAAGTTGAGCTAAATTAGGAGAATCAAGAACCATAGGCATTAGAAGGGTTCAGAAGACCAAGCAAGTAGGATAAAACAAAGATAAAAGACACATTCTTCTGCTCTTGGGCCCTGTTCTGTGCTCGGCTTCCCCCTGAATTGCCACTCCAGAGACAAGTGGTTGAGCTCCCGCATCTGGTCTTTTCAGAGCCCCACATACATCTCAACGGCAACCACCACGAGGAATTGGGAGGCGAGGAGGCTTGTAAGTGGGTCTCCGATCGCGTTCATTCCTCACATCTGGATCATTTCTGCCTTCACCTCAATGTAGCCATCGCTGCCTGCTGCCCCTCTTATCGTGTGGCACTTAGAAAATTGAAATTCCACTTCCACCCTCTTCCTTGACACTCCATCCATTAAAGTGACCCCTGAAATCCTCCCACGCTGCAGGCATCCCGGTCTCCGTGGAAAAGCTCTGTATTGACTCCAGACAACTGGAAACATTTCACACTCAGACTTGCGAGCTGTGAGAACATGGCCCCAGGAACATATCCCAGCACATGGAAGACGAGGTCCTCCTGCCTGTCATACACCTACTTTCCAGACTGTTTTTCCTCTTTCTCCCCTCACCTTACTGTAGCCATCCTTCTTTACTGCCCTCCGAATGGAACTTCTTTCTGCCTCCACCCACTACTTGAAAATACTTAAATATTTTTCTTTCAGAAATAAAATCATTAACATTGGTAGGTTCTGTCATGGCCTCTAGTAAAGTAAGGCTCAGTTTGGTTCTCATCAAATAGTTGCACACATTTCATAGGAGATGGACATGTTTTGTTAGAAGTTGAATGTTCAACTTGAGCCTGTATTTATAGGTTCTTTCTACTTCTTCACTATTGTTTGGTCCCCGCAGCCCATCCAGTACAAATAGATTAAGGAGATGGTTTTGGTTCCTGCTGCTACAGGAGGCTTTACTACTTAAAATCCATATCAAACTGTTTATTATGAGTTAGAAGTGTAGAGAGTCAGGCAAACTGAGAACTTCGAGCCATTCACAGCCCAGTTATTTCCAGAATTCAAGGTTTGAGTCTCCCTCTCTAATTATAACCTCTGTTCTCAAAGCTTTCTTGACTTTCTCACCCACAAACCTATTCTTGATCTCTATCGCTCTCTTTATCTGGGCCTCCATTTGGTCCCATTTCTGCTCCCCTCCCCTTGACTCCTTGCACAGCTCTGCTATATGGACAAGCATCACAACCTTGCCTTAAATACTCTCCTACACTTTTACCTTGTTGGCTCCCCCAATGTGCTGAGTCTCAGACTCTGGGGAAATCCCGTTACCAAATCTTAGTTTTCCCTCAAGTGACCAAAGTTATCGAAGACAGTCAAGAAAACATCTATTAAAAAAAAAAAAAATGATGCTGTCTCAGGTCAGTGGGGCCCCACTGCTACTCGAAATCCTTTTATCCTTAGATATTGATTAAATATCAAAATTCTGAAAAATTCATTCGGGCGGTCACCAAAGTTAAAAGGTCGGTGCGTGCAAGTTCATGGAGTCGGGGAATGTACGAAGGGAAATTCTGCAGCAGGCTTGTCTGAGACAGGAGTGACAGACAGATCCCGAGAGAGTCGGGTCAGAGGAGAGCCCAGAACAACCCGCTTGGCAGGAGTGGTGCTGCTATTTGCACATGCTCGAATGTCTGTGCCCAGAGCCGACAAAGATAAATTCCACTGTGGTTGAACAAATAGGCTTTCCTCATCCTCAGCCAATAAATATCCCATATTCTGGATAGGCTCCCAATTGACTTCTTGGTACAATTTGAGTTGATGGTCTGCACAGCTGTGTAGAAATGAGGGCTTGGGTTACATCACAGACAACCTCTCTGACTATAATTGCCCCATTACAGAAGTGATCAACTGAGACGCCATTGCCAAAAGTCCCTCGTTGTGAACTCCCCGAGACCGGATACAGACTGTTTTTGATGGAAGGCCAATCGCTTAGGGATTTACTGCCTAACGTTAGTGGTTCTAAGAAGACACCGGAGCTTGCTTTCAGGGCACAAGGAAGGAACCATCTGTTTGCTCAGACCTTCGCCTGAGTGTAAACCTCATGGTCCCCAGAGGCTTTGTTGATGTTGTTATTGTTATTCTTCATTATTTATTGATCACGAATACATAATGTATTGAGAGATGATAATGTTCATGGGAAATATAGTTTACGTGTGTGAAAAATGCTCAACCTGGTACACTAGACGTAATGTTTGGAAGAATAGTGCTTCTTACCTGGTAACTTAAGGACCTGGCTATTTAGAAGTAGTGGATTTTTATTATTTTTCTTTTAGGTAAAAGTGCATCAAAAAAGTAAACCATTCCAACTGCATGAAACTTTGTCCAAATCATTTCATGCTCACATAATTTATTTAATCCGAATCATCTTGGATTCCCTACGTAGTCCCTCCCTCATTTCATTCCCTGTCTTCCTGTTCTCTTTCCGCTTCACTTAATCAGTCCTTTATTCACAAAATATTTACAAGCATGCATTAGGTGTCAGAATCAAAGATTAATGAACTACTGCCATTATCTCAAAACCTTATCTTTTTAAAAAGGAGCCAAGACAATTTACCATAGATCACCTCCCCTCATGGTCAAAATACACAGACATCGCCCTTAAGGTTAATAACCTCATAATTAGTATTGTGGTTATGATCCTTAATAGCACAATTACAATAACATTTATTATTTACTGTATGGATGACATTAAAGGGAAATTGTTTTTCAAAATTTTGCTTAAAGTTCAATTAATGATATTGTAAGTATAAATTTAGGGGTACAGAGTACAGAAGATTCTTCTTTACTTTCAGTGTTTCCTCTCCCCACATGGTACAGTTTTTCTTAATTTTTGTCTGTTTTTGTGATGATCTCTTTGTCTAAATTTCTCACAATGGAATTTCCCAAGATTCAAGGATAGGTGCTTACTTCCAAATTAATCAGCAACTAAAATGAAACCAAAGTTGTTTTAGAATAGTAAGTTTCTATAAAGTAAAATTAGCAATAATTTCATCAATTTTCCTTATTTAGAAATGTTGTCAATACGCTATATTATAAATGTTGTAACAGTTTTAACATTTAGTTACAAAGAAGCTTTACCAAGTCTGCATGTGTGCTACCAGAAATTTTCAATAGTTGGGACAATGTATTGACGTTTGTTTTCTGTGACCTTTGTAAACATCAATGTCTTTACAGAGGTTCAATAATTTCTTTTTAATTTGAATACTGAGAGTTAATGGAGAGAATACTAAAGAAAGACATAATTCATTGTTATACACGTGCCCACATATACAATTTCATAAATGACACTTATTTTCTCAGTCTTAATGGCTGAGATGTCCAAACGGCTGGAATTCATCATAGTCTATGTATTATCCATAGGGTAGGCTGAATCCATTCACAGAAGCTGCTTAGAATTAAGAATAAAATTATGATCTGAATATTCTCTTGAAAAACCATATATGAGAGCAAATATATCTCTGAAAGTTCTTCACAGTATTGAAGAAGTTTCTTCTTTAATATTATAATTTTAGTGATTTCAAATTATAGTCCAGTCATTATAGTCAAAATGTATAAACAGAATGTCCATCAATTAATTGTTTTATCTATGTGAATTATACCGAGAAACTTGAAAGATTTAAAACATTCCATGTGTGTTCTGATCTGGGAACTATGAATTAGTACTTGAGGTTTGCAAGCATTTCTTGAGCCAGTTTCTTATGGTTCTTCCCAAAGAAGTCTTTTGCTCCCAAAATAGCCATATAAAATAACTAAAATTTATCCATCATTCACGCACTCATTCTTTTTTTTTTCAAGTACTCATTCATTTTTGATCAACTAATATTTCCTGAGTTAATACCAAGTGCAATTCATAGTACGATGTGTCAGATACCCAGGGGCAAATGAGTCTCCTGAATCTGTATTTCTGTGTTCCAGAGTTTAGTAAGGACCACACCACTAGCCTATGTAGTGTCTTTGTGAGTTTAAGACTTAGGAGCATGGACTGACTGAATTTCAGCCACATTGTACTCTTGACTAGATATTTTGCATATAAGAAGCATTCTCCCCATTCACACACAGCATCTCTGTGCATGTTTATATAGCACAAAAAGGTACAAGTTGTGATTAATTCTGTTCCAGAAAAAAGAGATAATCAGGGAAACATATACAGTATGGGATGCAGTTTCTCCAAATGGTTTCCAGGGATCCTCCCCTTAGTATTCACACCTTGAGTGACCCTTCTAACAAAGAGAATATTGCAGAAATGGAACGTCTCAGATTAAGTTGTAGAAAGACTTATTTCTATCTTGGGTACTCTCTTGTGCGCTCTCATTCTCTCTCATTCTTTCTCACTGCTTGCCCCAGTTGAAGTGAGCTTCTGTGTCATAAGACAGTCCTGTGGAGAGGTCCACAAAGCAAAGGGCCAAGAAATGCCAGCAGCCATGAGAATGACCTTGGAAGCAAACCCTGCCCCCCACGGCCCCTGCTCTACCAGGTGGAGTTTCCAAATAAGTCCACAGCCCTGGTTGCTAGTTTGACTGCATTTCACAAGACTCCTTGAGCCACAGGCACTCAGCTAAGTTATGCCTGGATTCCTGACCCACAGAAACTATGAGATAATGAAGTTTATCATTTTAAGCTATCAAGAGATACTACAGTCTCACTATCTTTCTTACCACAATTTTTATTTTTATTTGTATGACAGTCAAATGGGTATTCTTGGAAGACCCATCTCTCCTAGGCGGCTTTCTTCTAAGTGGTGACATAAGGACCCATGCTCCTTCTGTGTTGTAACCATGCCACCTTCAGGTAACAGTTCTATCCATTCAGTCAACAGATTGGGTGAGATTTAAAAAAAAAAAAATAGATGGAGATTTATTGGGAGGCGCATGGAGAGAAGGGAGTTGGTAGGGTTGAAAATGACCTATGCCACTTCTGTCCCTATTCCATTGGCCAGAATTTAGCAACATGGCAACAGTTAATTGGAAGAGGGCTAGGGAATGTCATCTAGCAGTATACCTAGAAGGAGAACATGAATGCTTTGGTAAAGAACTTGTCCGTTTCTACCACATGAGGCATAGAGTACTTGGGCCAGAATGGAATAGAGTGTGAGAGAAAGAAAGATGGAAATTCCAGGCAGAAGAATCAGCTCCTGGGAACTAAATATTTTGGTGTAGAAGTAATGAAAAAGCTCAAGAGAGACCACATTCAGAGAGTTGGCCCTTGATTTTGTTTACATAGAGAGTAGAGGAGCAAATTTGAAATAAAACAAAACAAAACCAGGAAGTTGATTATGAAGAAATAAAATATATATCTTTTAGAAATATAATTATGCCAAAATATAACAGATTTTCATATTCCGAAGTGTTGATGCCAGTTACTCAGGTCAGATTCTAACAGGACATCGAGAGTATCTCAAGCCTGAGAACATCAGTGCATGAAAGCAAGTAGAACAGGCTCCACATATAGGTATTGGATTGAATTTAAGTGAAAAACTAGTTCCTTCAGCTAACATTTCAGTACTTGTTCAAAAGAGAGTGCTGGAAACAAAGAGCTCACTTCCAACAAAAATTCTCACTAACAAATAATTTGGCTGTCAACACATTGCCAATATTGTGCTTTTTAAAATAGATTTTGACTGGCCAACCTTTTAGCCTCTTTGTGCTCTCATTTTAGCTTTCTTTATATTCACATTTAAAATAAACTTTAATGTGTCATCCAATGGAAGGTAAATCTGATATGAAACTTTGTAAGAGAGTAGATAGATTTGCATGAAATAAGGGAAGATTTGCGTTGCCTACATACTTGCTTTCTGAAGCTAAGGATTCCCTTGTTTTCTTAGTTCTACTGGTGGGAAATGAAAGAAACTAAATCCAGAATATTCCTTGCTGGCATAAAGACAAAACTACTTCCATAACTTTAATAAAGAGATAATTTTATTCCCATGGTTCTTTCTTTCTTGTAAAACCATAGTGTTTGAATTATATAGATCACAGAATGGAAGAGAAAATATTACATTAGACCATACAAACTGTTAAGAAATATTTTTAAATAATTAAAAACTAATTTAAACAAATATTTTCAGTAGATCTGAAGTCTCTTTCATAATAACGAATGATGAGCCCAAGATTTACTATTATTTTGAAAGCTGCCCTTTATATCTAGAGTAGAGTTTAGGTTTTTAATGGAATCTGTTTTATATCAAATAAGCTTTTGGGAGAAAGGCAGTAAATCGTATTTGAATCTAAAAGATGAATAGATGTTTCTCAATGAATGTGAATTCTGCTGTTTCCATTTTTATTTGGATATGAAAACTTTGGAAGAAAATATTAGTTGAGATGGTTTTGGACCTACTTTATTATTTTAAAGAATGTTTTACCATCAAAATAAAAGGGTATCCTTTATATCTAAATGATTAGAATGACATTCGTTTTTAGGGAAAAAAAATAGTTGAGGGGGAGAAACTGGAAATGTCATTATAGAAATCCTACTGGGTTGTCACCTTGTGGAAAAGTGGGAAGGTGCTTGACTGTAGGCTCTGGCCCGGTATTTCTTCTTGTCAGACTTGTAATTTGGGGCTCGCTATTTGTCGTCTCAGTGGGCCTCTTCTAGGCTGTATGCTGCCTGGTGTGACTTTAAAGGTGTCTCCTCCCCACTGGGCCTCCTTGAGCAGGGAAGAGCTTGACCTGCACACAGTGGTCCTGCACCAATGGAATCTATAGCACCTACTAACTGGACCAAAGAAAATAAAACGCTCAGTTCTGCAGACAGTAGCTTCTCTGTTGCAACCAGTGAGCTCTGTTGTAGCAGCTACAGAAGAGCAGGCACCAGTGGTAAGTACACGAACCAGTGTGGCCGTATTCCAATAAAATGTCCCAATCAAACTTCGTTTATGAACTCTAAAACTTGAATTCCCATAATTATCGTGTCTCACAAAATATCATTCTTCCCTTTATTTTTTTCTGAAACTTTCAAAAATGTGAAGATTATTCTTAGCTCACAGGCCATATAAAAATGGCATTGGATGGAGCGCCTGGGTGGCTCAGTGGGTTAAGCCGCTGCCTTCGGCTCCGGTCGTGATCTCAGGGTGTTGGGATCGAGTCCCGCATCAGGCTCTCTGCTCAGCGGGGAGCCTGCTTCCCTCTCTCTCTCTCTCTCTCTGCCTGCCTCTCTGCCTACTTGTGATCTGTCCCTGTCGAATAAATAAATAAAATCTTTAAAAAAAAAAAAATGGAATGGTAGGCTGGATTTGGCTGAGGGCTCTAGTTTGCCGAATCCTGATCAAGATCATTTATCTGATTAGCTAAAAAAATCTCAAAACTTTCTACGCAGAGTGCTACTCTGGGAGTTTATTAGAAATGTAGAATCTTGGGCCCCACACCCAGACTGATGGGAGTCGGAATCTGCATTTTTAGCAGGATTTACTAGATGATTGTAGTACTCCTTTAAATTTAAGAAGTCTTGGGGCACCTGGGTGGCTCAGCAGGTTAAAGCCTCTGCCTTCCGCTCAGGTCATGATCCCAGGGTCCTGGGATTGAGCCCCGCATCAGGTTCTCTGCCTGCTTCTCTGCCTACTTGTGTTCTCTGTCTGTCAAATAAATAAATAAATTTAAAAAAAAATTTTTTGAGAAGTCTTGATGTGGAACACAGTTAAGAATCAGAAAGAATAGAGAAGATAACAGGCTTTCTGAATAGAGTAAGTACACAGCACAAAACTACACACTAAAGGCTATGAAATTATGAATACAAGAGCCCTTTAGGCCTTCTCTAAGAACCAAGTTTTATATAAATACACATAGATGTGTCTATATATGTATATTTATGTAAACATAGATGTATTATAAATACACATTGTATGTGTTATGTGTGTGTAAGTTCACACACACACACACACAGTCTGATGATAGGGTTTACCATCCACAGCCAATTGCAGATGGAGGACATTTATGCAGGTAGAGTACGTCTGATAATGCTAGCAAATAATATCTAAAAGTCTGAAATAATTTTAAAAAAATGAAATCAAATTAAAATTCTAAAAGATCAGGAGTCTGGACTTACTTTGTGTCAAGTTGGACAGTTGTATGTGTGCTCGGCAGTCCCCGAGGGTATCATCATATTACAGCAAAATGCAGTAGCTGATGTTCATGGTGATAACCCTAGGGCAGCAAGGAAAGGTTAAATTATGGTCAGTGTTCTATGCTTAAGAAGATTGGGACATGTCCCTGCACTTTAAGAAGGTTTCCATCACAGGCAGTGAAAAGGAAAAGAATGGTTGTGCTTAAAGAAGCTTACCTTCAATTATGTGAAAAGTTTTTATGTAGAATGGCATTCTCCACTAAAGCTAGGTAATCATGGTTTTGTCTTTTTAAGTTTTTGTTGTTGTTGTTTAATGTGTTAAATTTCATGTAAATTTCTTGAGGAGGGACATCTGTATTCTTTGATTTCACACTTTTCCCACTTGAGAAGGGCAAGATCATCTTTGTTTTCTTTTTCTTTTCACCTTTGACCTCTTAAGATGAGAAGGCTGTTGTTTCAGGTTAGCAGGTGATTGTGGAAGAGAAACAAGGATATGCTTTTATCTCCTCCGTTCTAATTCTTCTCTCCCCCGACCAACAGAATCCCCATCCCATTGCTTCACCATTTGTTTCTCTCTCTGTGTCTTTTTCTATATTTTGCATCTACTTAAATATCATTTTTAAAGTATTAAATATTATCCTAAGACCCTCTTCCCCAACCTGGCACCTACCATAGCACTGAAAAGTAAGTAAGTAGGTAAAAGTAAGATCTATAGCTAGCTAAATAGAGATAGAAGTAAAATGATTGTCATAAGCAATTTGCACAGGCTGAGTACTTTTACCATTGAAGGGCTATGAAGATTATTTTGCTCCTCTCTTGGAATGGTGGAAGCTAGGGCAGGTGAAGACTGACTGAAGACCAATTAGAGAACCAGCCATAATGATGAGAGTTTACAAGCTTCAGGTCCCTCTTTTCCTCTGTTGGACGTTAAGGTGAGAGGGGACGGAAGGGCTTTGCAGATGGTAGAATATGTGGGAAAACACCAGCAGAGAGAAAAGGAGGGACTGGCTATGGTAGGACCCATTCCGGTTTCTTCCATGAAATTCTAATTGAGAACTCACGGCATGGCAGACTGCAGAGGATTCTACTTCTTTGAGCTATGGTCAGGCCTGTCATTGATATGATAGCCAGTTCCTAGGCAATTCTCCCCGTATGCTATATTTAAATTAAATGGCAAAATGATCTGCATTAATGAGGGCCCAGAGCACTGTCAGTACACTAGTAGGAAAGTCATACTTATGGTAATTCAGTTTCAATAGGTTGGTTGTGTAAAGAGAATGGCTGACAGCAGGTTATCAAAGCAATTTCCAAGTGGGCAACCCAAGATGGGCATTCTGACTGAATAGGGACAAAAGAAATGCTTCAAGGACATAGTGAATATACTCTGTAATAGTGTGGGAAAGCCAGCATTAGCTCAAAAGTCAAGCAGCATGGAACAGCTGACAGAGAGCAAATGGGGATTGAGTAATTCTTGTTTAGGAAAAACATGGCGCTAGGAAGGAAGCAGCCTACGGGAGATTCTCAAGTTGACAATCACAGCCATGAGCCTTAAGTCAAAATACATGTGCACCCAACTCAGAGGAGTTCCATATTACCATTTAGCTTTCGCAGTAATACCCGTAAAGAACAAAGTTCGTCTGCAAAAGACAATAATTTTTTAATGCTGAGAGATTTTCCTCTCTCTAAAATTAGAAAACACGGATATTTTTATTCCGTATCTGCTGTGTGTTTGGCACTATGTGTCCAATGCTGGCCATCGGAGGAGCAGCTGGGAAGAGCACAAGCTCACATCTTGACCTTGTGGGGATTTTATTTGCATTCTTGACTATTTCAGTAGAGTCTCTTCTTTCTGACTGGAAAAATACATCAGTGTTGCTATTCTATCTATGCAAATGTTGTTCATCATTTCCCAGCATTTCCTTTTAAAGAGTTTTAATTATGGATTATATCCACACATTACCATTTGCGTTCGTTCATAAGAGCCCAAATTTCCACTTCTGCGTTTTGAAAAGCCAAGCTCTAAGAGAAGTGAGGGGTTTTGTAGGAGAAAATATGTGTATTTTCTCCCTGAGGGAGATGTTCATCATCCATCCCTCTGCTCAGATGAAGAAGGCTATAGCACCTTAAATTGTCTGCCGTCCTCACGGTCTGATACACCATATGCATGGCACATGGAGTAATCCAGCTTGGGATGTACCCAAGCTACCCTATGACAGACTGCTCAAGGACAAGAAGATGATTTGGGCTCCCAAATCATCCTGTGACAAATCTCACCCAGAAGAAAGAAGGGGACCAAGTTAGTATGTCAGGTGCCGTCAAATGAACAAAAATGCATCGCTTTGTAGTTGAAGGGTTACACGTGAGCTAAGAATGTAGGCTGGCCTTTAAGAAACACTGAGGAAATCTCTCTCATTCGCTTTGTGCATGTGGGAATGTGATATCTTTGTACACATTCATAAAGGCTGGTCTGAAAGAATATGAAATCTTCCTAGAAGAGATGCTATTCACAACCAAGTTGGCCCCAGAACCTCACAGGGTGTGGCAGGTTGAGCTGGACACTGGCCCAGAGTTTTCCCCTTAAAATGACTCCACTGAGAGTCTCCCATAGGCCATCCCGTTACAACTGAGGCTGCCTAGGAAACAGATGTTTGGGTGATTTTCATGTAGATTTCATCCAATTACTAAAGAGACAGTGTCCACTTGGAAGCATTTTGATGCTTGACTCTGAATTTATTCAGTCTGTTTCCCAGTAGGCAATAAGGCAATAAACCTACCTTTCTTTTATCCTTCTTTTTGCTTTCTTTCTTTCTTCCTCCCCCCCTCCCCCCCCCCCCTTAGAGGACCAATCCTCTAACATACAATGAAGTTAATTTTGAAAGTGTGCCACCGGAATGATAGGAAAAGTAGTTTAACAGGGGAGCGGGGCCGCTCTGTCAAGTTGAAAGAAACCTGCATTCTTGCATTTGCATACCCTACTGCCTGTATGGTGCTATTTGTTAAAGTAAGTTGAATAGATAGTACTTAAATTACATATAAATGTGTGTTGTTTTGAACTGTTGATGTCAGTAAAGTAAATCTAATGACACAAACATAATAATACCTTAACTGCTTTTATAACCCGTTCACAATATTTATCGTTTGTGGAGCACAGCTAGTGTTATCTGCAATTCAACAGTAATTTTCAATCACAACCTCAGAATAGTTAGCGTTAAAAGGAATCAATATGTACTACATTTTATTGCATACCCATGGGCAATAGCTCGCTGTTAATGATCACAACTGCCAACTTATATCTATCTCAGTAATTTTTCTCTTCATAAATTAAGTGGAGAGAGGTGTGAAACTCAAAGATCATGCAGTGATATTTCAGTATCTCGCTCTCTTTCTCTCTCTCTCTCTCTCTCATTTTGAAGAAAAGGCTTTTTTTTTTTTTTTTTAAGCTTTGGCTATGCATTCTATTATTGGGAATTATTACCACCAAGGGCTTGGGTTTTGCTATCAGTATCAGCAGTGGAAGGAATACCAAGGAGGCTGGTGTGGGTGCTTTTTTTACTTTATCTTTTTCATGTCACTGAGTATAAAAACCTAGCTCTTTACAATTGATTCCTAGGATGTTACCTGAAAAGATCCGTCTCTGCCAAATGCGTGTCACTGTAGAAAGAAATCTAGTTTGATCCGATTTTTAAAATGTTTAAAATGGTACAGTTTTGGGTCCTTGGTGAGTGTTGTCTGTGGGAGGGGACATCACAGCTTAGTGAGGACCAGGGTAGAGTCTGACTTGAACGTCTTTCATTCGGGTGTTGTTTAACACGTACGTGTTAATGTCACATGTCACTTTTGTGCCAGGCACTATGCTCGGTATTGAACTTACCAAATGACGGGAAACAAACAATCAAGAAAGAAAGAAAGAAAAAAAAGCCAACAAAAGGCTACCACAAGGAAGGACTGGTAATTAACTGGGACCAACAAAATTTGAAGTCAACCCTGGCCTAGAATTCAAACATTTCTAAGTTGTGTGAATTTAGACAAGTTACTTGATCTCTTTGTAAGAGTCTTAGTGTTTTCAAGGGTTTACTGGGGATAATTTAGTACCTATAACCTTGTTGAGAGAATTAAATTAGGTCGTTGTAATTATGAATATTATTGATGGCACCAGGGAAAGTCCCTGCTTTCCAGGTGCTCAGTCTGCTGACAGGAAAGTGAGAGGGGCAGGCAAACAGGTCATTGTGGTGTAATATGACAGCTATGGATGGTATGTTCAAGGTCTTTGAGGGCAGAGCTGAGTGCTTTAGGAACCGAGCCTGGTTGGTGTAGAGCTGGAAGACCCAGGCCCAAGGATCCCCGTGAACCCTTTGTAAATTGCCTGGTTGCTCCGAGAATTCTGTTCTGATCTTTGGAACTTCTAGGATCCTATGAACACTGAATGTTGATTAACGGGAGGCTAGCACATCTCACCAAACTTTTCGGGCCCCACCGTGTGCAGGACATTGAGCTAGATCCTCAGGGGAACTGAATGCTGGGTGGCATGAAACATCTACCCTCAAGTTGCTCACAGTTCGACATGGGCTCTATCAGGCTCTATCTATGCACTTAGCCCCTTTCTGACACTCAAAGTGACTTCATTGTGATGGTTTTATTTCTTATGATCAATTATTCTGCTTCAGGAGATAGCAATCTTCCTGGGAGTGGAGATGAATGAGAAACTACTTCAAATCCCAAACACCAAGTACATAAGCCTAATGCTTTAGTACCTGCCCTTTCTTTCTTCTCTCCTGTTACAGCGCAGGAGGCAGTGCTCCAGGGGTCAAGGGTTCTCCCGTTCTCTGTGCACCCAGCTGTCTCAGTAAATTGGCACTCTCCATGATCCCATCTCCTCTACATCTTCAGCTTTTCCCTTTCCAGAGGCTTCTCCCATTACCACTTAAACATGAACCTCCTGTCTTTTAGAAGGTCTTCACTTGACCCATGGCTCCCTGCAAATACGGTCCTTTTCCTCACTTTTTTTCCACCATCGTTCTCTAAGAGTTGAGTGTGTTCCCAGTCCTCACCTTATGCCCTAGGATCACACCACTCCACACAGTGTCTGTCCCTGCCTTACACAGAGTCTCCCATGATGCATATTGGCTCATATTTTGTCATTTCATTTGACTTTTCAGAAATATTCACCTTTGACCACTCCCTCTTTGAGACCCTGGATTTCCATTTCCACTTCGTTTTCCTTTCCCCTACTCACTCTCCTTGCACAACTCTCCCTTTACTCCATTATGAAGCATACATACTTTTCAGACCTTGTCTTCATCATCTTTCTATCTCATTCCTTGCTCTCCACTTGAATTATTTCCTTCCCTCCATGGCTAGGGTTAGCATTCTTATGTTGACATTTTAATGTAGATCTACAAATTGCTGGGGCACCTCCTTTGCATATTGGGCATATAGAGAATATGTGTGATCAGTATGTCCTGCCCCGGGGAATAAACAGTCTTATTGACAGCTCATCCACATATCCAAACCCAGACTCATGGATCTTATCCCAAACCCGTTCCACTTCTCATATTCTTCTGTGGGCAAGTAGTACAGTCAGTGGCTAAAATGTGAAAAAAAATTTTTTTTTATCTCCCCTATCTCTTTAATTACTCACTAAGTCCCATGAATCCAGTAAATATTTTTCAAGCCCATTCTTTCTACCTGCCTTTTCACAAACCAGTATCTAAACTGAACCACTGAATATCTTCGTCCACCATTGCCCCTGCCCCAATTTATTTGCCACATGGCAGCCCATAGTGATTATTTTAGGAGTTGAACCTTAGAATCTCCAGAAAACACTTTAGCATCTTAGGGTAAGCAAGTCCCAAGCCTTTAGCGTGCCCTAAAGGTAAGGCGATCATATCATTTATCATTCGATCCAGGACACTTTTGGGAGTAAAACGAGTGATTTTCACAACTATCCCAAGACAGTAAGTATAACTTAGACCTGTCCCAAATAATCTGGGACAAATGGCCACTATTCCTAAAGAGACTTGAAAGGAAGAGGGGGAATCCCCCAATAATTTCTCTGTCTCATCTTTTGTCTATTTCCTCCTTTTTCACTTCCTTTCAGATTTCCTGGTCTTCTGTCCATTGCTTAGCACTTCCAAGATATTCCCCCAACAACACTGTTATATTGTTTCTTCAGCCTCAAACACACTTTCACTCATTAAAACCTTCATAATCATTCAAGTCTCAGTAGATAATCCACCCCCTCCAGGAAGTCTTTCAGGATTTGATTGTGGCTTACAAGTATCTAGACTGTAAGCCTATGAAGGCAATAGCTATTTGGATGTAACTGCCTTTGTATCCCAAGCTTCCAGGACAAGACTGGTTCATACAATAGAAGATGCTCCATTAATGTTTGTTGAATGAGAGGGAAGGACTCAGAGCTCAGATGAGTGGTTGGATGAGATGATCCTTGTGGTTCTTTGTTTCCAAAGACTCTATAAATTTGTGTTTCAAGGTATTCTGGGTCAGTACATTTCATGTTTGAAAAAGATGAACCCATGTAAGCCAAGCCCATGGTTTTCTTCCTCTGGTAATGGCAGCATTCCCTTTATCAAGCCGCTGCTCCAGCTGGGATTCTAAGGGCTTTATATCCATCACCAATTCTCAACAACAAACCCTATGAAGTAAGTACGACCCTAATTGTAATGTGGATTTTCATGCTACAGATGAGGAAACGGAGGTTCAGACAGGTTAACCTATTTATTTAAATTTAAAGAACGAATAAGAGAGAAAGCTGGGTCATAAAGGAGCATGTCTCCTACGAATATATTTGCTACATGGTCTCTCTTCTACCTGTGACCTTCCAGTTCCCCAGTTTTAGCTTTATTACTACCACTAGAATCTTTTCAAGATTTTGTTTTAAAATTTACCTGCTCTGGTAATTTTCTACATAATTCAACCTGATGCTGTGTTCCTTTTCTTAGGGTGACAAGACATGGAATCTGCTGATAGTGTTCATATGTTACTTTGTGATGGTTCTCATGCCCTCTCATGTTAACCCACAACATTCCCGTCTAAGATAATAAAGTTGTTGTCTTCCGGGGGGCCTTCCATATGTGTGCATGTGTGTGCATTCATGTGTGTGTTTTCTTTGTAGCATAGACTCCGAGTGGTCGAAAACATGGGAAACACTCAAATACCACTACCTGAATTCATCATGTGTTATAACTTTTATGCAGACTTTAAAATATGGTTAAGAGTGGATACCCTGGGGCACTTGGGTGGCTCATTTGGTTAAGCATTGCCTTAGGCTTGGATCATGATTCCAGGGTCCTGGGATCGAGTCCCGCATTGGCCTCCCTGCTCCTCGGAGGGTCGGCTTCTCCCTCTCCCTCTGCGGCTCGCTCTCTCTCTCTCTCTCTGTCAAATAAATAAATAAATAAAAATCTTAAAAAAAAAAAAAAAGGAGTTGATACCCTGGAGTGAATTGCATGACCTTAACCAACCATTTAACTGCTCTATGTCTCAGTTTCCTTCTCTGTAGAATGGGACAATACTACCTACCTTGTAGGGTTGTTGAAAGGACTGACTAATTATTTAGACATGCAAATAAATACAACGGCCATTATAACTGTGTCAGTTGTCGTGTAGTAAGTGCAATCTCTATGAAAAATGCTGCTGTGGCAGGAGGGAGGGCTCCTTTAGGTTTCCTTATTATTCAGCGAGGATCAGGGGTGACTGAATTTATCCACACTCATACACACATCACTGTGTTCAGCTTCCCCTGCCTCCACCTCTATCTCCCAGGCCCTTTTTCTGTGACTTCTCTGTTGTTAACTTTGATTTTCCCTTGCTCTTTCTTTCCAACTATCAGAATGTGTTACTCTTCTTCTCTGTGCTGTCGGGACTTCAGACAATTAAAAAGACCCATGGCTGACAGTGGGGACAGTCAAGTTATTGGTTTCATCGAATTCGTTTAGTAGATGAAAGGCATTATTTTTTCAGTGATGGAGTAGATGGCGAAATACAGAAATTAGCAGGGTGCAGAGGTGATGGGTGGGTTTCTCTCTTGGAGGAATTGATGGCAGCTCAAAGGAGACTTGCACAGAACAGAAAAATTCACATTAATACTTGAGTGAGAATTCCATAAAGTACTCTCAGTTACCTCTGATGTTGGAGAGAAGTACAGCTGATCCAAAACCAAGTTGATAATGTTCTGGCAATCGCCTTCAAATGGAGAGTTCTATTTCCAAAAAAGTACTTGTTCACTTACCCTCATTTCTTTCCCTCAATCAATATTCTTTGAGTCTCTTCTATTACTTGGTGAAGAAAACTTCAATTAGCTGATTAGCTGTCTTTAGCATATTTCTTTCACTTCTTATAGTGTTTGATTACCTGCAAACAAAGAAAGCTAATAATCTATTTTTATCAAGGAGGATGTTTGTTCTGCAGGAGTCAGAGAGCATCCCAAATGGGCGGGTCTGGAGCTTGACCCAAGGGAGGGGGCTTAGATGAAGTCGAATGGGTTATCAGAACACCCAGGGAATTGTCACGACTCTGAATTTAAAATACCCAAATCCCGCATTCTGGTTGGGAATACATTTTTAACTCTGAGATTTTCAAATGGGTGTGCCTATGTACTGTTCGTAGATACTTTAAATAAAGACACCAGGCACTCTGTGAACTCTGCTGCCGCGGAAGTCAGCTTCCACATGTGGCTCTGGATTGTTCTATCCCGCTTGCCAAACCGTGCTAAGTAGTAAAATCTGCTCTGGAAATCCTGTAAAGCTCCAGATTAAACAGATTTGTCTTTCTTTCTTAAGCTTGTTTGTCTGGCTTCTGCTGGCTCAGGGTTTAGTGAGGGGAGTTCATGATGTCTAGAGCCTAGTCACGTTGAGAGTCTTACCAAGTAGAAGGATATACCAAGACCCTCTTGGATCTTCACAAGGAAAAAAAAAATACTAGAATTTGGAAGCAATGTTTCCCTCTTCCTACTACCACTAAGTTAACATTGGTGGTGGTGGTGGGGGTTGCTTATGCCATGCAGTTTTAAAGGCTTCACTTGTAAGAATTCTTTTAATATTTATAGCAACCCCACGTAGGAGAAACCATTATTATCTCCCCCATATGAATGAAAACATGTTTAGGGGGAAAAATTTTTTTATCAACTTGCCTAAAGTTAGCAGTTCATTACAGGCAGAACCAAAATATACCAAAAACAGCTTGATTCATTCTCTTTCATGGGCGTGAATCATTCTATTGATTTCTATAACAGAAAAAAGTAGTTCTACTCTAGTAATCATGAGTTTAGAAAATTATAGTGATGTTGAGAAAAATATCAATGAACTCAATAAGTGATCATGGAAACACAAAGAACATTCAGAATTGACCGGAGATGATGTCACTATTTACATCCCACTCTGACTTTAATGTTTCGAGTCATTTTTTTAAAAGATTTTATTTATTTATTTGACAGACAGAGATCACAAGCAGGCAGAGAGGCAGGCAGAGAGAGAGGAGGAAGCAGGACCCCTGCTGAGCAGAGAGCCTGACCTGGGGCTCAATCCCAAGACCCTGGAATCATGACCTGAGCCGAAGGCAGAGGTTTTAACCCACTGACCTACCCAGGTGCCCCTCGAGTAATTTCTAATCAATAATTTTATTCTTCTCTTCCCACCACAGTTATAAATGAAGACTTATATGATCGTTGTTCCCTACTGTCATAGATACAGATATGTCACTGTTCTCAGACAATTAAATGCCTCTTAAAAATGTCTTCTCAGCTCTTATTTTTTGTAAAGCAAGTGTGATGGAGATCTCCCATCTGCCCCTCTGGACTCTCTCTACTCTCCTTCACCTGATTGTTGTTTCAAGCAGCTGCACCATTTCCGTTGGTTTCTTATTGACTTTACTCAACGTGTGGCACTGACAGAGGATGGGAGGAGAATGGATCCTTCTTGACGCATCACCTCGTGTTGGCTGTTTAAGGACACCCAAGACTTGTCGTAGGTTGCCCTCTCAAAACAGTTCTTTCTGGGGTTCCGCAACTGCTCGCTCCCTTTCTTTCTCAGGCATGTGGGTTCAATAATGCCCCCCATTCTTACTAATCTAACAGTACTTCTGTGGTGTTCTCATCCACAAGTTTGCAAATAGTGCCTTTCCTCTCCTCAATTACTCGACTGCTCACTATGAGGTCGCTGTCTCGTTCCTGCCTAAATCCTTATGGAAACAGACTTTGGGAATTTAGTATGATTTTATCCATTTCATATCACTGTTTCTACTCAAAACCAATTTTTCTACGTTTTTTTTTTTTTTTTTCCCAGCTGAAAGAAACTCTACCAAGTTTCTGCTCCTAAGCTTATGGTATAATTTCTGGAATTCAGGTGGAATTTGTAGCCTTTTATTTAACAGCAATTCTAAGTTGTGAGTGATTTCCATTTTAATCATAGAGGAAAAAATTAAATTAATTGTGCATGACAGAATTAGGTAATGTCATTACCATCTTTGTATATTACCAGAGCCATCGGAGTCAAGAGCCTTTCTGATGATGAATAAACTGCTTGACTGCCTGTTGTTGGTAGAATTGATAATTTTTTGAGTAGTTATTGAGTCCTGAAATTATTTAGGTGCTATAAAGAATGCAGATGAGATGAAAATAGATCTGTGTGCTATTATAGGAGATGAACAACCTAAATATTTCTCTCAGAAGTTTTGGTTCTTTTATGAAGTTAAGTAGAAACTCACTAGGGTTAGAAATCCTCTATCTTGATTTTCCATATTGATAACTCTTTCCCTCAAGTGTGTATCATTTTCCAAAATTCCAAGTCTTAAAACACCTGTTAGGATTTAAGATCTAATGGCTTATATTTCGTAAAATGGTTGTCTGTATCGAACAAATAAATGAGTAATTGACTTCATGCTGTGTCATAGACATACTTTTCATGGAAGGTTTTTTTTTAGGTGTAGGAATTATAGATTAATATCTCTCAAACCATTCTATATCTTGAATCATGAATATGATTAATATATCCAGGTGTTCGCATAAGGTTCTTGGGAGATTTATATAAGGAGATTGTAAGAAAAATGTGAATTTCAAATACAGATTTAATACTTAATGTACTTATCACTATGCAAAAATGACTAAGCTACCCAAGAAATTTAAGTTGGTTATTGCAACAGTTAGCCTTTGGTGCATAATAAATCACCCCAAAACTTAGTGTCTTAACACATATTTATTTAACCCTTGCTACTACTGGTCAGGAATTTGGGCACAGCTGGGTAGTTCTTCTGTGTTAAATTGCATTCATTCATGCGTCCTGAGTCTGCACCCAGGTTGGCTGGCAGCTGGCTGGTCTACGATCACCTCTGCTAGGAGAGCTCATCTCTGCTCCACATGGTCTCTCATCCTCCAGCAGGTTAGCCAGGCTTCTTCATATGGCAGCTGGGCAGGATTCCAAGTGGGCCAGTAGAAGCATGGAAGAAAGTCCTAACATCACTTCCACCACACTGTATGGGCCAAAACAAGTCATAAGGCAGATCAGATTCAAGGGGAAGAGAAATAACATTTATGCACTCATGGGAAGCGCTTCTGAGTCCCAAAGCAAAAGGCACAGAGACAAAGAAAAGTGAGGGATTGTGACCATTTTGTCACCTATCAAAATTTATGTAATAAGACGCAATGTGGAATGGGAGCGATGAACCAAATACTCTGTTGTGCTTTTAGTGACCAAAGGAGGCAGGGAAGGAGGAAACATTGTTTTGCATGTATCAACACATACAGATTGAAACCATAGATACTTCTGTTAGATATTTCTCAGACACAAGCAGACCTTTTCCCCCTACTGACATTCTAGTCTTGGTTCCCTCCCTTCTCCTTTGCCCAATCTACAGTTTTTAAATTTTTTTTTTTCTTGGCTTTTCTGTATTCTCCCCTTACTCACTCCCTGGACTCCCAGATCTGCTCTATTCCTTCTCTGAGTGAGTTTTATACTTCCCCAGTCTCTCTTATCCTGATCACTGTCTATTCCAGAATCTGGCAGAAACCAAGTCAATGAAGAAAACAGTCATTTGGCAACGTGAAGAGGCAATTAGATGCCAGCTTCTAAAGGGCTAGAGGACATTTAAGCCCCAAGTGCTGGAAATCTTACTGAAATTACAGACAGAACAGAGGGAGAAGTACTTGAAAGACTATTAGTTAGCCAGAGCTGGACCCCATCACATTTATACTGTTGCCTATTACAAGAAGGCTTCCATGTTCCTTCTAAAGCCAGTGTGAGTAGAAGGAGAATGGATCAATGAGCATCTGTGCGAGAGAGTTCCTCAGAAGTAATGAAAGCTTGTCTCGGCCCTTTAAGAATAAGACCTAGAGAAAATGATTCCCAGAGCATAACGGAATTCTGGATGCCTGTGAAAATGGAGAAAAGGATTTCAAATTCCACTGATAATCCCTAGTGCCGCTAATCTCTGAATGGTTACTGAGATGTGTATTGTAATGGGAAGCACAAAAGTAGCCATTCATTTCATTCTATTCAGAACTCAATATTGTACTCAGACACAGAGGAGGCTATTACTCAAACCTCTATTTTCTATTTTTTTTTATTGTTATTCTTTTAATGCAGACCTTGCCCCGTACCCAAAGCCAGGATGGTGACTCCACAGAGGGCTTTTCAGACATCATTAACCACAGGAAGAGAACATAACACAGCAGAAATTTGGGATTGAATAACAACCTTGAAATTCAAACTGACATCATGTATTATTGTTTGCATTATATACTAAACAGTTATTAGGAACAATTAGCAATTAAAGACTCTTAGGTGCAGTTATATGGTTTTCTACAATATATCCTGAATAGCAGGATAAGTGCTTTGGCTGCAAGCCAATCGTCAACAAGCCCTCAGAAAACCCTCATCTAAAATGTGTGCTCCTTTATGGCCATTGAACGAAGGACGTGAATCAAGCAAAGCCACACACAGGATGGGAAGACTTAAGGTGTATGCTTTCACTAGGAAGCCAATTTCCATTTATCCAAAATCCGTGCAGACACTAAGAAATAATCAGATTCACACTTTTTTTTTCCCATTTCACTTTTATGAAAAAGAGATAGATAGTAAACACAGAAACGGATACCCGGAAATATTTTTAAAGGAGTATATCCTGATACCAGGACAAATTTAACATAATCTCATCAATTTTCTATTTCTGTAGTAATTGACAGGGATGTTTGGTGTTTAGCACAATGATCCTGAAGCCCTAAATGTTCTTTCTGAAGCATCAGAGTGAGTTGATATCATGGTCGAGCTATTTTCATCCTAAGTGTAGTCTACATATATTTAATTCCTTGAAAATTAAGTAAAATACAGTGGTTTTAGTTTGTGTTTTTTTTTTACAAGAATCATCCTGCCAAAGGATGATTTTCCCAATCCTGTTGAATAAACTGGATTTTTCATTTTATTATATGCTGTTTATTTTATTAAGCTCAGAGTGCTAGCATTAGTTTATTGACCTTTAATTGTTACATAGATTTTTTTTTTGTTTCCAAATCAAATTATTTATATAAAATGGCCATATAGTAAACTGATCTCAGTCCCTAGCACAGTTTTAAAGAACACAGCATGAGTGAATGTGGGCGTCCTGTTCTAAAGAGTACTCAGTACGGAAAAATAGAGAAACACATTAACTAGAGCATAATAAATTCTCAGTTTCTCGCTCATCTTGATTACTCAGATCTTTGGAATCATCTGTAATAAACATCTGATCCATATCGAATAACATGAGTTACATCCTTCTAAATTCCAAAGGGCTAATAACAGCATGAGGGATGGGAGGTAGAACCTAAAACCCTAGGGGACAAAACCCAAACCCCTCAAACTTTACAATCATTCAAGTGACTTTAGTGAGCCAGGAGGTACATTTAAGCTTGATAGGAATGCAGAATTCGAGATGCAAAATTCGAGATGCAAAATCAGAAGCGAAGTTTGCATTACCAAGCCTTGTTTTTCTATCATGAAAATACAAAAGTAGGTGCTTGGTCGCAAAATGCTGTATGGAAAGTAGCAACCAGGAGCCAGGTGTTCTGTGGAAACTCTAATTTCATATTTAAAATGTGAACCTGAATGCAGTTTTGAATTTTTCCAAAACGTGGACTTAAGAAAATAATCTGTGAGTTTGGATTTCTTTCATCTGGCTGTGGACTCGCCCTCTGGTGCAGGGAGACGCATTCATGGGCTGGATTTCTCCCAGAGCCCTGGGCTTGCTTTCTCTTGTGTGGGAGCTAAGTCATTTCCTTCGGTAACTGAAGGTTTTCTAAGATATGTGTTCTTCTCATGCTAACTGAGTGAAGAATAACCAGGGAGGGAGGCACAAAAAGGTCTTTATATGCAGACTGAGTACGATTGCTTCAATGAAGAAATGTCTTGATGCCTCTGGTCTTTCCTTGCTGCTAGGGAGATGCGCTTCCAGGAGATGGAGCTATGGCTCAGTCTGAATTCTTGCGTCTTTTCTGGCCTTCTCATGGGGGTGGGGGTGGGGGAAGTTTTAAAACCTTCGAATTTCTTTTAAGTAGCTTAAAAAGTCATTATGATTGGATGGCATTGGAAGGTAGGAAATGGGTTGAAAACACCGATATGCAGATTAAATACAAAAAAAGTTCCCTAACTTAGAGCACTTAGTGGAAAATCAGAAAGAATTGAAATCCAATAGAATTGTTGGATGGAACTCAGTATTTACAACCTCTTTCAGGGGGAGAAAGAAAAGACGATTTTTTTTTTTTTTTAGAAAAGGAAAATAAAAATAAAAACAGAGTCACTGGTGGTGGTTTGTTTTTAATTAAAGATCCTCATTCCAAAATCTGACAAAAGAATATATATAATTATTATGATTATTAAAATGATGCTATTTTAGATTTCCCATCTGTTTCCCCAAAATATTTTTTACTTACACATCTCCCCTTCTACCTGACTTTTTTTTTTCTTTTACCCTTATTAGTAGTTAAGGTGTTATTGTACCTCTCATGAATTTGAAGTATGTGCTTTCATCTCATTATATACTTTCTATATGAGAAGCATCCTTTATAAATAATTTCTCAAAATGCGGGGCGCCTGGGTGGCTCAGTGGGTTAAGGCCTCTGCCTTCGGCTCAGGTCATGATCTCCCGGGTCCTGGGATCAAGCCCCACATAGGGCTGTCTGTTCAGCAGGGAGCCTGCTTCCTCCTCTCTCTCTGCCTGCCTCTCTACCTACTTGTGATCTCTGTCTGTCAAACAAATAAATAAAATCTTTAAAAAAAATAATTTCTCAAAATGCAAAAATAGAGTTACGTTACCACCCATGCAGGGCAACCATCCAATCATGAAAACCCACTCCACCCGGAGGCAGACTATCGTGGATATGTGGCTTAGGGGACAAAGGCACTCCTCCTGGCAGTCAGCTGCTTCAGCAGCAACATTGTAGCAGAAATCTCAGAAATACTTAACATCTGTGACAATAATAATCGCATTTGAATCCTTTTTATAATTACAAAATGCTGCCATGAGTTTAACCTTCATTGACATCTGAGTGTGTGGGCGTTGGTGTACAATGTGCTCAGTTCACCAGGGAGTTTACACAGGGAGGTCCCCTTGCTGTGCAGTGGGGGAGTTTTCATTATAATCTGGATCTTTGGATTTCTAACCTTATGCACTGGTGCAGGTGCGGTGAGGTTTCTTTGCTCTTTTGTTTGGTGTGTGTGCACGAGCACACACACACACACACACACACACACAAGAATGTGGGAAGCTTTGGTTTCCGATGGGCATGGTGAACAGCTTCCTGTTTGTGACTACTGACCAAGAACACCAAGTATTATAGACTTGTTACCGAACTTGGGTGGACCTAATGGTTTTGGGACCATCTAGTTTGCATCATCTTAGATATTAATAAAAGTGTAATCGAGCCACTCTTTGTACAACTTAATGCCACAATTTCATCACAGTTTTCTGTGATTGTTTTTAATTTAGTAATGGTAGCATTTGGGGTTGGTCTTTCCCCTTTCTCCTAAGTTTCAAAAGTTCTTCACAATTGTTGATTTCCTTTTGTACTTAAAGCCAGAAAAGGGGTGATGTCTAATCACTGCCTGTTAAAATTAAATTACCATAAGGAGGAAATGTTAAGTTTTCTCTTAATGAGATATTTTTCTTTAAATTCTAGATAGGAATGTGAATTTTATGTAGAATCTAGATAAATATAATATATAGATCTTCTCTGATTTCTAGCAGCTAGAAATATACTGACCAGGTACAAGTGCTGTACATCATGCTAGTTGTTTCTCAATATATACTATATACATGATAAGAAGAAACCTAGACTTTGAACCCAGACCTGAGCTTGAATTCTCCCTCTTTCTTTTGCCCATTATGTAAGTTGGGCAAGCTATGGGCCTTCGTTTCTTCAACTATAACATGGCCAAAGCTGGACGTGTGTTGAATATTGAATAACCACAAATCTTTAATACCACTAATATATTTAAGAGCAGGCCTGTCTCAGGACACACTCTCTTCACTCAACTTTCTTTCTTTTCCATATAACAGTTTTGTCAGCGTCCACTGCTCCAGTATTTATGAAGCTGTTCAGGTGCTTTTAATTTTGGTCTGAACTGAATGGTGGAAAACAGGTGATTTGTTTTGCCAAAGAAATGAGAATTTACCGTCTTTCCGAATTATGTATGTTTTATTTTCTTGTTCTCAATTTGAGTCGAGAGCATGTAAATACTGCTTTCGGAAGACTAAGGAGAAGTGAAACAAGATGAAAATGAAATTATCTCCCAAAAGAATTCCCTAATAATCTCTAGTGTTTCACACAAGTGGGGTGAGTGGCTCGGTAGGAAAGCCTCCTTGGAAGGAGCTGTGCAAATGAATCTGCCCGCACATCTTCTCCACTGCAGAAAATTGGCTCTGAAACGACTTGTGTGTGAGCTCTACCTGCGTGTTTTCAGTTGTCACTAGCCTACTCAGGGGACCAAAGAAGAAAGCTTTCTTCCAGGACCAGCAAGTCTACAGGGGTCTGAGAGTGGGGATCTGCCAACACAAAATTAAAGTAATAAGGAAGGCATATTAACAAAGGCTCTTTTTCTTTTAATAAACATAAAAAAAAAGCTGTCCCATCAGGCATGACTTTTTCCAAGTGTTACTGCAGTTAGTGCTTTTAAAATTCTCAAAATATAAAATACAAGAGAAAAGAAAATGTGACATTTCACTTTTTGTATGTTTTTCTTCGGAGTGGTCTCGTATGCTAATTATACATAGAACTTATGCTGTTTACTTTCACCTACAAGTTATAGATTTAAGTTAGTGAAGGTGTCAGTGTGCTACACATAGGGTCGGATCATTAATTATACATTTTATAGCTTTTGGGTGAATTTAATGCAGGATAGGCCAAATGCTACAAATGTACTTTATAGAATTGCACTGTTAGATATAAGAATAGATTTTTTTTTCTTCCCCTAAATCAACTCTCTCTTCTCTAATTCAGCTCCATTTCTGGCTGATTATTTTGGCTTCTCATTTTCATGGTAGCACTTGAAAAGAATGATTTAATAGACAAAAATCACAAACTTGACACTCTCCATCTCCTATCCTGATCAAGGAAGCCTATAGACTAACCTTAGGAGAGGTGAGAGGAATATCAATGATACGCGATCTCAGAAAGGAAAGAGCAGCCGTTTACATTTCTTCTCTGTCATTCAGTAGCATTAATTCTTAATTCTTAATTCTTATTAACGAGGGCTGACACCGCGCCCACAAGACAACAGCGGTTAAGTGCTGGCCGCGCCTGGAGAGCCTGTAATAGTTTCCGTCTCCAGACCTTTCAAGCACGGTGACTTTGAATGCCTGGGCGCTGGAAGACGGAGATGATAATGGCAAGGAGAAAACCTCCTCTTGGTGTGGGGAGCTTCGGAGCGGGATAGGTAAATACGCCATTCTTCATACTGGTCCTGAAGCACATGCAGAGTCATTGCTCAATTATCGCCGCTCATGAAGGGGGGCGGAGACTGAGTAATACGACAGGGCAGCAAGGATCATTTATATTCGAGTGAAAGTGACTTTTTGTATTTACATTTGAATATAATTGTGTCTGATATTCTGGGACTCCTCGCTGAGCACCCAGCGGGCAGGAGGGTTCCCGCAGATGTACTTGCTGCCTGTTCCCCAGCAGAAGCGGAGCAAGCCCATGTGTCTGAGCTGCATGGTGGCTGGGGCTGTCGACTGACCAAGCCAGTGCCTGGCCCAGCTCTGTTGGGCAGTGACCTCCAGGACCTGCACTGGTGGAAAGGGGGATGGAGTACAGGAGGGACGGATGGGGAGAAGACCGCCCTCGCTGCCGTTCACGTGCCTGTAAGTCAGAGCAGATAGAGGAAGAATAATGTCCTGGAACTGGAAAACATTTGAAGGAGACTTTCAAAAATCGTATGAGAAACCCAGCTCACTAACAGAGTCACTGGAGGAGAAGTGGACCTCGCTACTGTGCTTACCTGGATCCAAGTACCTGTTTCAGCCACACCTGCCTTTTAATGCAATTAAACATATGTGTTTGCCTTTCTTCAAACCCTCGTGTTTCTTACTTTTAGCCTGATGATTGGTGAGGTCTAGTTTTGAAAGTGGGGAGGGGAGCATGGTTGGGAATTACAGCAGCTGCCTAAGGAGATGGCAGATGCTTGCGGATCAATGTGGCAGGGTGGAAATAGCTCTGCCCTGGGAAGGTTGCGGAGGGCTCGCAGTGTTGCTGTAATCAGAGGGAAGTACTGAGTGCTGAGATTATTTTATTACAGAGAGAATGAGACATTGCAAGGAAGGAAATACACACACACACACACACACACACACACACACACACACACCACATACACACACATGCAGGATCTTAGCATATCAACTTCAATTTATTTATTTTTCCGCCAAGAACCTTCTTCTTCTCTTTTTCCGTTCTCTCTCTCTTTTTTTTTAAATACCAGATCCCAGATTGCCTTATTTCAAAGCCATCATTGCATCATTATAAGTATATTGTTTAGGAGGATGTCAGACTCTTCCTGATGTAAATGAAAAATCCTTTACTAGCAGATAAAGGTACTAATTGAATGAAGGGTAACAATGGTAAAAATTCTACATTGTTTAAAAGTTGCTCAAAGAAAACATGTGCAGGCTGGTAGGAAATTATAAGAACTTTATTCAATAAATACCAACTGTTTGAGACCATTCAGCCTGCTACAACAAAATATCACAGGCTGGGTAGCTTAGGAACAAAGGAAATTTATTTCTCACAGTTGTGGAGGCTGGAAATCAGAGATCAGAGTGCTGGAAAGGTTGGGCAAGGGCTCTCTGCTGGGTTGCGCACTTCTCATCTTCTTCTTCATGTGACGATGGGGCCAGGGATCTCTCTGGAGCCTCTTTTATGAGAGCATGAATCTCACAAACGAGGGTTTCTGCTCTCATGGCCTTTTCACCTTTCAAGACCCTATCTCCTAATACCATCACATTGGGCATTAAGATTTCAGCATATGAACTAGGGGAACACATTCAGACCACAGCACCAACATTCTAGACATGGTGTAAATTATGAAGCTTGGGGAAAAGGACATAATTCATAGCTTCAATGTATTTCTATCTAATGGGGAAAGTATCACCCTGAGATAGATAGATATAGATATATTTCAAACACTTGTGAGTGAGGTAAGCTCAAGACTTACATGTTCAGAGTAAGAAATTTGTTTCATCTTTGTATACTTCCAGTTCTAGGTAAGTTTGTACACATTTAAGTACATCTAAAATATTTACCGAGTTGAAATCCTAAGTGCTTTATGCTGCTCAAAGGTAACCAAATGATATTCATCACAAAGAAATACACAGAAAACAATCTGATCATAGAATAGTGAAACAGTCATTCTTACTATGTCATATATCTGGGTTTTTTTTCTTTTTAACTTTTTTTTTCTTTTTTTAACTTGGCATAGTACATAGAACTGAGGTGACTGGTTCTTTGTATTAGTCATGAGTTTTTAAATTACAAATAGGTGATGAAATCCTAGCAGCTTATGCAAATATGCTACTTTGTTGGATATCATTTAAAAAAAAAAATCATAGGTAATGGCTTCAGGCATAGTTGGATCCAGCTGCTAAAACAGTATTTCCAGGGTTTTCTTGGATCTGCTTTCCTCTCTTTGGTCTTTGTTTCAGCCACTCCCTTTCTTCATGGTGATAAGTTGAGCATCACGAATTCAGGATTACATCCTAAATGATGAAGAAACCCAGAAATGAAAGTGCTCATTTCCATTAGTTCTACCAACAGCATCTGGGCTGACCCTTAGTGATTCTGATTGACATGTCTTGTCTTGTAAGCATATTTCTGCAGCCAGGGGAAAAGGGTCATGCTGATTGGCTGGCCTGGGCCACTTTTTAGAATGGGGGTCTTAATTCCCAAAGGAGAGTTAATATGCTTCTAAGAAAAGTGGGAGAAATGCTTATCATGCAGACAAAACACCAGAAGTCTAAGAAAATCTTGTACAGAACAAGCTTTTAATGTTCATTTAACTGAAACTTTGAGATTTCTTAACTATCCTGGTAGACAGAGTATCAAGAAGACATTTTGTTTACATTTTATTTATATTTTGGAAATTCGAGTCACAAATTAGTGTTTGGGGATAAGGCATTTTTTTCTAATATGTAATAGAAACTGAAGACCAGTGAAGTTTTATTCCTGTGTGAATCAGCACTTCTTCAGGGATTTCTTTACTCAAATGTCTTACCACTGATGCCTTTCCTGACTACTGTTTATGAAAGAAACGATGCTTTTACAAGTCCCTCCTGACAGTCCCAGCACTTCCTATTCTTTCACTATGTTTTCTACATAGTTCTATCCCAATTTGGTACATTATGTATTTACTTATTATGTATCATTTGTGTTTATTATCTCCCTTATCACATTACAATATGAATCCCATGAGAAGCATATGCATTTCTCACTGTTCACCTAGGTGTCTGGTACATACTACGTGAATAATATATTGTGGTGGATGGATGTTCGGATGGATGGAGGAAGGAAAGAAAGAAAGAAAGAAAGAAAGTGAGAAAGATGCTTTAAGATACCAAATTAGATGTTCAGAAGCCCAAGGGAACTCAATCCTATGGGTCAATTACTATGAATAATAATGTTATTAAGATTCTTTTAAAACTGTTAGCACTTAGACTGGAATCCAAATACATATAATTTTAAAATGTAGAAGAGAATGAAAAAACATATGATACACCAACTCTCTTTAATTATAAAAGTATATTTATTAGCATTAATTTAAATTATTAATTTTTTATCAGGTGGTGATCATACGGATACTATTTTTACTCTAAGTTATGCTTTTGCTTTGTTCTCGGTGTATTATCAAATTTAATTAGTATTTGCAAAGTCTATTTAGAGTAGTAATATAATCGTTTGGTGGTAGATTAAAAAATAATAATAATAATTTGCATTGTGTCCGCAGATGCATAGAGACCATATAAGGTACAATTGAGATTATGCAATCAGTTCTTAACTAAGTAAGTGCCAAGTGCCTATTGGAGTTGTCAGCAATACATGGTAGTTTAACTGTTTTTTAACCAAACTGCTTATGTTCCCCACACTGTCCAACACTGTTCAGGGAGTGAAGGTTGATTTTTATCTATTGGAAAGATAAATAAACAACAAAAATTAATGCACTGTAGTGAAATTTAAGTTACTCAGGTTGTTTCTTGCTTCCTTTTAGTCTGTATAATAGAGAACTAAGGAATTAAACCCCTATCCAGACCCAACTTGAACCCTCTCTCCTCTGATGCTCTCCTGGAATATTTTAATCTTCCTTCAAGGAGAATATTTTGTCACTCAAGGTCTATTTCTCCTGAGGCAATATAATGTAGTGTATTTGGAATATCTCTTGTATTCCTGTATTAGACTGTCATTTCTTACTTTTCAGAAGTATAAACAAGTAAGTGTGATCTGACCATAAGTGTGGGGACAAAAAATGTCACATGTATGAACAAGAAAATGCCACATGTACAAAACCAGGGTGTTACATTTAAGAATACTCGTCTTTGTCTTAGCAATTCTCCATAGCCTCTTCTGTAATGTCAGACCATGAATAAATTTATTTTCCCAATATAAACTCGTATTTATCATTCCATCTACTTAAAAATCTTCAGTGACCCTCCACTGCCTCCATTATAAAGTACAAATACCAAACTTAGGTCAGTAGGCACCACCCTTTATAAAATACTTTATCCTTCTACTCTCATATTCCATTGCATAAAACTTGTTCAGAGTCAAAAGTCTTACAAATATATAGTTTATTTATTTATTTGAGAGAGAGACAGAGAGAGCACAAGCCAGAGGAGTGGCAGAGGGAGAGGGACAAGCAGGAACCCCTCTCAGTGGGAGACCGGGGGTCCGACAAGGGGCTGAATCCCAAGATCATGACCTGAGCCAAAGTCCAATGCTTCACCAGCTAAGCCACCCAGGAGCCCCCTGAGCCAAAGGGTTAAGTAAAGTATGCCTTGATTCTTGCTATCTTGTAGCAGTGAGGTTTTTTTCTTCTTATCCCTGCATTCTGATATAAATCCTAAATATTCAAGGTCCATCTCCGGTCCCACTTCCTTCACGAAGCTTCCGGAAATTCACAAACCACCATGCTTCTTCCACTATTTGGCATGATCCAACGTATTTTCCCATACGTTGGCGGTCCCACTAGCTTGTTAAATCCTGAACATAGTGAAGATCTTGGATTCCTAAAAACTAGCTGATAATGAGTACTCAGTAGATTCTCCTGAGGCCAGTGACAGTGATGATCATGGTAAGAATTATGGTTTAGAATATGGATTGGCTTGAAACGTGGGTGTTTATTCAGAAGAAATATGATAAAACTAAATAAAATAGTTCAGTAGTGGGAAAATTCATTTTAAATGTAAGTATTAATTATGTTTTATTTTTAAGTATTTTTGTATTAAGATTTTTATCATAGCATTTATGATACTTATACAGTGAAGACTAACATTAGGAATTAAATAAAGTGATTCAAAATTAGGAACTAAACAAAATGATGCATGATATGTATGTTATCTATTTTACACTCCAATATATTTTTAATACAACCTTGCCATGATTTTCATATCCTCGACATTTCTTTTACACTTTTGTTCCTATGATAGTTGTGCTTAAAATATCGTAAGATATAATTGCATGTATGCCATGGATCCCTGTATTAAGAAGTATGAAAAAATTAATACGTTATTGTTAGATTTTTCTAAGTGTTCGTAGTGTGGGATGGCCCAGTTCTTTTGTGCTAAATCTTTTCGAAATTATTCAACTCCACTGAGGTAGAATCTATTTCTCTTTCTCCTCTAATCTAACCCCCAGGGCCACTGTTATATGAGCATCTTATCCCGCTAAATTAAGAAGCCCATCCTTGTTGTTTTTGTATGTACCTTATTTAGGCCATCAGCAGCCAAAATGGAAATTGTATTTTGTAACCCACAGTGTGGTCCACAAGGGAAATGAGGAGTTGATAAGTATATATCCAGTACACTTACTCTAAGTGATAATTAAAACTGGAGCACAGAAACACAGAAGGAATCTTGGAATGAAATTGTCAATCTAAAAATTGTCAATTTAAAAATCTAGCCTAATTTTCCTGCAAACAGTGGTTCTCAAGAATCTTGTCAAAGACCCACCTCTGCCCTCCTGGGTTCAATTTAGAAGAAGGGATAAAAAGTAGAGAGAACTCTTGTCTGTATCGCCTGGAGCCCTCTTGGTGCCACGATAGTTAAGATGGTGTTGGCATTTCCATTATCTTCTGGCATCGAATGTAGCATAAAAGGTCAAAGACCTGGTTGTTTACCGGTTTGAGTCATCGGTCAGTTCATCAATTAATTAATTTACTTTTTTGGTTCAGGTAAGAGAATTGTATTCTTCCCCTTTAAAGAAAGACTTGAATTATTTCTTATTCCAAACACTTAGGACTCAAATATAATCTGACACATTTTCTCCAGAAGCTAGGCTTTCAGGTATGGATACATAGAATCTTTATCTTTCTAGTTTCTATGGCTATAGCATTCTACTATAATGCAATTCTATAATTATTGAACTAAGAAAATAAAGAGGACATATATTGGCTAGTTGAATGCTTTACATTTTTATTTTATTTTATTTTATTTTATTTATTTTTTAAGTAGGCTCCACACCCAGCATGGAGCCCAGTGTGGGGCTTCAACTCATGGCCCTAAGTTCAAGACCTGAGCTGAGATCAAGAGGCAGACACTTAACCAACTGAGTCACCCAGGTGCCCCAATACTGTATGTTTTTATTTATTGATAGAATTCAGCTTTCTCTCAGCTTCTATCAAGCAAATACTATAGGGATTAAGGGTTTTTTTTAATATTTTATTTATTTGACAGAGAGAGAGATCACAAGTAGGCAGAGAGGCAGGCAGAGAGAGGAAGGGAAGCAGGCTCCCCGCTGAGCAAAGAACCCCACTCGGGGCTCAATCTCAGGACCCTGGGATCATGACCCAAGCTGAAGGCAGAGGCTTTAACCCTGAGCCACCCAGGTGCCCCAGGAATTAAGTTTTGTCATCTCTTCCAAAAACATGTTGAAGCCATGCATATCCTATTGAAAATATCTAAGAAAAGTTAGGATCAAAAAAATAATTTAGATGTATAGCTCTAGGTTCAGGTCCTCACTTACCACTACTGAGTGCCCTTAGAAAGATTATTTAAATTCTTAAGCTTGAATGTATATATAAAATGGGAATACAAATTGTGCTTAACCCTAGATGTTTCTGTGACATTTAAATGCACAAAACAGAGCTTGGCACATACTTGTTACAAAGTAAATACTCAATAAACGCCAACAAAATAGATACCCAAAGAACTAGCAGCACCTAATACACAGCTTCCAAATAAACTGACATTCAAAAACAAAACTATAAGATGAATAAGTTCATGTGTAATAAAATGATTTCTTTCTATGTATATGTGTAAGAACGTTGTCGAATTTTACCGGGTATAGAATGTAAAACAGCTTTAGAAATTATTTTCTGAGATTTTTTTTTTTTTTTTCCCACTGCCCTCCAGGGCAAAGCATTGAAAGTAGACACACCAGGACTGAGATGGGTCAACCGTTCATTTGAAAGACTGTGTATTTATTATTGTAGACAAAGCTTTCGTGCACTATATGGGTAAAAAGAGTAAGACTGCCCCAGAGATAATGTTGAGCAACGGCAAAAGATAAAATCTTGCTGTTTATGATTGCCTGGACAATCCAGCCCAGCAGCAGCATCCTAATGCAGAGGAAACTTCAAAACTACCAACGTATGGCCTGTGGTGCCTGCCACAGAGCCACATGCTGCTTGCTGGAAAAAGATCTTCCACCATGCGAAAAAGTGCAGAGAGGAAGCAGCAATTAAGAGGAGGTAGTCAGGTGTGTGCAAATGCATGATTGGCTATTTTCTCTCTGTATATATTTCCCTTGCAAACCAACATCAACAACAACGACAACAAGATCTTACTACAGTGATATCAACAGATGACCATAGTATCGATCCCAATAACATGGAAGGCCATTTACCCTTGCAGGCCCCTAACAAGCTCCAGCCCGTCGATCCTACTTTCAGTTAGAGGCGTCCTATCAGATGCAAAGTGATTGGTATCTATGTTATTGGGAGGCACTGTGCTTCCCCACGTTTGCTTGTGCCTAGGTCTGTTATCTCTACCATCTACTTATCTCCCTAATACACCAGTGATATGTGAAAGTCAGGTGTATCTGATTGTCCGCGCTGACTGTTCTTTTTTTTTTTTAAGATTTTATTTATTTATTCGACAGAGAGAGAGAGAGTGATCACAAGTAGGCACAGAGGCAGGCAGAGAGAAAGAGGGGGAAGCAGGCTCCCTGCTGAGCAGAGAGCCGGATGCGGGGCTCGATCTAGGGACCCCGGGATCATGACCTGAGCTGAAGGCAGAGGCTTAACACCACCCAGGCGCCCCAACACTGACAGTTCTTTAGACTTGTAGTTTCCAGGCTGTGTGTTGTTGATATTTATAGGAATATCAGATCTAATACACATATGGCTGTCTTCCCGACCAGCGTATTCTGGAAACTAAATCGTTTGCCTCCATGTGAAACCGTTTATTGCGTATAGGCGTTATGAGAAATAAAATGCAAATCCCCTTAAAACATTTCTACAGTATAGTATATTCCGTCAATATTTGTGTTTTACTTAGCATGCAGTGAAAGTAGAATTACTAAAAACAGGAGTGCCGCGCATTTTTTTCCCCCCTGCAAAAAGTTTATTGGCCCACGGCTTTGGGAGAGGGCTCGAGGGTCGTTACAGAGCTGCCTGGTGCTGCAGGGAGAGACTGAGGCACGGGCTCTGGCACCAGGGGGACGTCAGAGGGGCCCCCCCTCGAAGGCTGCTGCTGTTCCCGGGAGGGGCTTCTAGTGGTGCTTGAGAAGGAGCCTCTGGAAGAGATCCCGGTGCAGCCCAGCCCTGGGCGGGCCGGCCCGAGGGGATTCATGGGGGGCGGGGGGGGGGGGGGGGGGGTCGCGCGTCTTCCTGATGGGTTTCACCTGCTCCTGTAGGAAGCGGTTCTCTAGGAAGTCACGGAGGCGGGAGTCTGTGCGGGCAGAACCCAGGGCCTGCAGGCGCAGAGGGGCCGGGTTCAGGCACTTCTGCGGAACCAGGGGAGCCTCTAAGGCGTCCAGTACCCCCCTATCCCCGCACTCATCCCGGGGCGGCTTCTGGACATCCTGGAAGAGGGTGCGGTCGCCCCGCTGGTTTTGCATTTTCAAGAGACGCCCAGCTCCCGCGCGCCTCTCAAAGCCAACTCGCGGGAGAAGTGGCCCACACCTTGCAGAGCCGCAGCGTCACGGTCATGGTCGGACTAGAAGAAGCCCAGAGACAGGTAGGTGTAGGAGGCCCGCAGGTGCATGTCGACCGGGCGGTGGATGGCGGCCTGCACCTCCGTGGGATAGTTGCGACCAATCTGGGAGCTCGTGGTTGATTGGAAATGGGGGAGGTAAGTGGGAAATTGGCTGTCGGCTGGTCCCCGTGGCATCAGGTGGCCAAGAAGGTGGCTCCCCTGTGGCCGTTGACAGTTCAAATGAATTCTTCAAAATAGGGGAACTTATTAAATCATATGCAAAAGAGACATACTTTTAAAAAAAATGCAACCTTTCTAAGTATTACACAGAGAAACTTCCCAGTTTTAGGCGAGCTGCTCTGAGATGGTCACAGCCTGGCATGTGATGATCTTGCTAAGCTTACCACAGACTCCCGTGCTAGAGTGAGGCTTGGAACCAGGCCCCAAAAGAACTCTGGCAGATGTCAGTTCAATGGCGCAGTCCGCACAGGCATCGCTAATAGAATGCCTTGTCAGGCTTTGCAATTATATTAACATGCAGTGTGCTAGCATGACTCCTAAAACAACCTATTTCACCTACTTTGGCCTCTACTTCTACTCCTCGTGGTGTCTTCCAACCTTTACTCTTGATCAGTATCTAAAACTTGACATACCATAAAGGGTATGATTTGGGAATCTGATTTCGTGGATGGCATGGGGGTCTGAACTCAGTGGGAGCGAGTTCTCCTCAGTGGCTTTGATGGTTCCGTAGTAAACAAGGATCTCCAAAAATATGTCATCTCAGCAGTATAATAAATAGCATTTTAATGGCCTGAAATAGTTAATAAGTATGGTAGAACTAAGCACTGGAATAATGACACAAGGCACTAGGGAAAGACAAGAACAATAAATTTAGTGTTTCTTTTATTTCAGTAATTATTTTGATTTTCTTTTTGACCTCTATCATGCAGCTAATGAAGTTAGTGATTTGTCTAGGTCAATATTTTTGCCCAATCTACTATTTAGATGATCAAAATGACTTCTTTTTTGGTACCATATTTTAGGGAATTGTTTAGAACTAAAGCTCATCTTCTCGTGTGAGATTAAAAATGTTTTATCTGATGCCTTCCAGGATCAGCTTGGTCTGTTTTGGGGGTAAACCTGCCTCTAGTTTTAAAAATCAGTGCTCATCTCTTTACTGACTTCAAAACCTTATCCCCACCAGCATCTGCTTCGGAGTTTCGTTGGTTGTTAAATGTTTCGTGTGCTCTCAGGCATCTCTCCATCCTTTAAAGCTCTTGTCTTCTTAATTGTGACCACTCCTTGAACAAGATAGGTTGAGAATTGGAAGTTAGAGGTGGCGGTTCTTCTGGCTCTTCTGTTTAAATGGGAAGAAACTCTTTGTATACTTTCTGAAAAATGGAAGGAGACATACTTCTCCAGCACTCCACCTTAAGCTATGGAAATAAGAGAACATTTAGAGTAGCTTAAAAATGGCTTCCCCTCTAGTTATTAGGCATCAAACACACTCAATACCAGATGTCTGACATCAAACACTAGATCAGATGTGTCATACAGATGTGAACATACTTTATGTTCACACTTTCATAAAGATGCATTTCTCAAGACCCTTATGCATAGACTTGAAGAGTCTTAGGTCTTGTGAAACACAAATTTGGTATGGCTGTAGGCCTTCTCTTGCTGTCCTTCACTTACAAATCCCTTCCCTTTTAAGTGAAATCTACTGCTGCATTATCTAAATTTAAAACCTACATTTAATATATTTTTAGAACCGCTTTTATCTGAAAGTATAATTTCCATCTTTGAGTGCATCACTTTAAAATACACACATGAAGGATTCTTTATAAATGTGAATGATTGATAGATAGATAATGAAAGTCTGTTCACTATTTGTTATATGTGTAACACCCATTTCAGGCGAGAAGAGTTAAAATTGGGCAACAAAGTCGGAAAAACACTCTCTTGCTTTAGTCTATGCTCTTTGATTGTTCCTTCTCACAAAGGGAAAAATATCTCATGTCGCATGAGTAGAGAATTTGGGATATGTAGCCATTCCATCTTCACACATAACCCGGCCTGATGGATGTTAAAAAGGCCATGTGGTTTGCAAAAGTAATCAGTTAATTTTGCCATACAGACTTCTAACATGTCCAGTATTTATTTTCTCTGTGAAAACAAACATCGATTTGGTGTACTGGAGAAGTAGGGTAACATTAAAAGCCCCATTTCATGCAAGTAATCGTATAATTTCTTGCCATAATTCAGTTGGAAAATGCTGGAATCTTTGAGAATAATTCCCCAAATTGAAAGAAAAAAAAAAAAGAATTCCTGCTAATTCTTTCAAATTCCTTGACGTTTTCCAAATTCTGGTTCCCTGCTCACCAAAATAACCTGTGGTTGAAGCAAAACCATACTTATGGCTTATTGTTGCCAATGACCACGACACATACAGAATCTTAAAAGCACCTTCAAGAGGGGAGAGAAAGGGATAATATATATGAGATTTTGGTAACCTGGAGCAGGAGCTTGAGTAAGATTGGGCAAATTCGGGGCACCTGGGTGGCTCAGTTGGTTAAGCAACTGCCTTTGGCTCAGGTCATGATCCTGGAGTCTTGGGATCAAGTCCCACATCGGGCTTCTAGCTCCATGGGGAGTCTGCTTCTCCCTCTGACCTTCTCCTCTCCCATGCTCTCTCTCATTGTCTCTCTCTCAGATAAATAAAATCTTAAAAAAAAAAAAAGAGATTGGGCAAATTCATGACCTGTGGTTAGAATATCTACCAACGTCAGGCTTTCAAACTGTGCTTTATCTGTTGGATGGGCCTACATTGAGCTGTCTAGTGTACTTTCCGGAAATTTCTGAAACAAACAATAAAGTTGCCTGCAGGTTCATCTTTCTGAGAAAGTTTCCTAAAATGGGAGAAGATATTAATGCAACCAGTAAGCTATGGAGGTGTATATGGTTTGGGTCACAAGTTCAAAATAGTGACTCCAGTACCAGTCAGCTAACACAACCATGATACATGTAATTTTTCTTTTTATTGCAAGCTTCCACATGTAAAACCATAGCTTTTAATTTAAGAGCTGAAACAACTATAAATAGTCGGATATTTTTACCAAGGATTTATATTGTGTAGTCTTTAAAATTATCATTTGTACAACCAAAATAATCTTGAAAACATATCCAGTATCTCAGAATCACATTGAAGAAAAAAAAAAAAGGCATCAATCATGCAAAGAACACTAAAGATACTATAGTGTTGGAGGGGGGAAATCAACATAGCTTGAAGTGTGCATACTTTTTAAGTCATTATAAAACAAAGGCATTTTAATGGAAATTGTGTATGGGCAGCAAAGAGAAATATAATTTATGCCCTTCAATTTTGTTTCTTGCATAATCAGCACATGAAAGACAGATGTCTATTATTTGGCCCATAGCTAAACATGTAAAATATTATTTGGCCCGTAGCTAATCATGTAAATATTTTTTCACTTTCCTTTCATTAACCTCTTACTTTCCCGTTTTATGCCTGATAGCTCTGTTATTATCCCCACTGAATAAAAGGCAGAATTACTTTTCAGAGAGTCTATTGCTGGGTCCAGGAAAGACAACTAGTAAAGGGAGAGAGGAGTCTTGAACCCAGGTGTTCTGACTTGAAATTCTTTCTTACTGAGGGATTTACTATTACTTTTCCAGACTTCCTTTGCTATTTCCTTTTTTTTTTTTTTTAAGTAGTGCAATTCATAGAGTTCTGCATAACACACCAGTGGATGCTTCCTTCATGGAGTATCTTTTTGCCAGTAGGCAAGTTATATAGAATCTGAACTAGGCAACAATGTGAAATAGACAAGGACCCCTTCCCCCCACCTAGTATTCTCAGACTCCTTTCTTCCTTCTCATTGCCTTCTATTATCATCCCGTGGTAAATTTCCTCCAGAGAAAACCATCTGAAATTCATTGATATTAATTTTTAAAAGAGAAATAATGACCACTAAAAGTAATAATGACCACTAAAGTTCTGACCCTTCTCCCTTCCTGTGGGATTTTTGTGTTCCAAGTAATTAGGTAGAGGAATGCTGTTTTAATTGTCAACAAGAGCCTGTGGGTTTTTTTGTTTGTTTTTGTTTTTTTAAATTTAAGCTGGGAAGTCAATCATATTCTAGCAGGTCTGCAATGAAGCAGGCATTCCATACATGCTGTATTTTTAGAGTTGTTTGTTGACCCATTCTCCCCTCGAAAGAAAAAGAATTTCATGCCTTATCTGATGCAGAAGGACAAAATAATATATATTCTTTCATGCTTTTAGATTCTTTGAAGTAGCATAGTACGTAAGTGCTAAGGGGAAAGTTACTCTAATCTCCTGTTCCCTTAACTGCACGTCTGTATCTGAATATGGCCAAATATTTCATTCATTCATTTAAAAAAAAAAATTACAGAGCCCTTACTGAGACATAGTTCTACGGACTAGGGGTTGTATTGTTGGGGGGGGGGGGCAATAACCCTGCCCTCATAGAACTTGTATTTTCTGGCTTTCCTAGAAATCAAACATCCAAGAATATCCCGATTCTATTTTTCCTATACTTAGAAAGTGAATTAAGATACATGTGAATAAGTTTTAAAAACAGAAGATGTATATAGATCATACTATACTATGTAATTACCCAACATTTATTAATATTATCTGGCATTCAAGATATAAAACTGTCTAAGACAGTACCTTTTCCTCAGTGGAGAACTCACCAGTAAAGGTAAAAATAACTCCGGGATAAATGCGGTAATTATAAGAAGCCTTCCGTGGTCACCTTACCCCAAGTGAACGTTTCTCAGTTCTACATTTCCCGTCCTCATTTTCTTATTTATTTTTCCTGTTAGCGTTCACCATAACCTAGATATTCTGCATTTCCCTTATTTATCATGTTTGTTGTTCGGTTCCTTGTTAGATAGAGGTGACCAGCAGGAGGCGGAGACACATGTCTTTTGGGTTCTCAGCCCCTAGAACAGTGCCTAATGCCAACAGGTGCTTGTTAAACAATTTATTCCCAAGCATACAGGAATTGCAGCAGAAATTACCAACTGAATTAATATGGCCTTTGTCTTGTAGTTGCAAAGGGATCCTGGGACAAGAAGCATAGTTTGTACAGGGCTCAGACAGGAGAGTGTGAGTTCCGGAGGCAGTGACCTTGACAAGCTAAAACAATAAGAGCCGTTTAGCCATCATTCCGGAACTTTGATGGTCTTGACCCTGTAGAAAAACACTGTATCATCTCTTAAAAATGGTCATATGTTGCATGTAAACATGGAGGTTTAGCTAAGAACATGTAAGTCATAGAAGAGAAACCATTGAGTAAATTATAAATGTGGTTTTTATAAGTGCCTTGTAACCCGAGAGAACAGCCCCAACACTGGGAGAGTCTGGCCCAGTATGTAACAGCATTGGGTTAGGAGAACTGGATAAGGCTTGAAGAAACAGAATCACAGAAATTAGAAATAAAAGGGACGATCAGATCATATCGTCCGTCTCCTGCCAAAGCAAATTCTTGCTGGCAGTATATTATAGCTTTATTCTTTGTGATAGATTTTTACAGACTTCCCAGGAGAGGTTTCTCCTCTGTCCAGAATAATGAATGGGGTGATAGTTTTTTCAGCATCTCACCACTAGAAAGCACAACTTTTTCCGACAGCAGTAGTTTAGGGAGCACATCGAAGCCCAGCATCTACTTCTGTTTGCTTTGGGTATTAGTAGGTTCACAGTAGTTTTGGCTGCTAGAGAAGAGCGACTTCTGAGATTCCTTTCTCCTTTGTTTGGCACATTGGTTTTTGTAAGTTGCGATATACTCAACCTGGTAGGATGGAGAGTTAAGGGGATGTCCGTAAACTGCAAGAATCATTAAAAATTGAAAACAAAATTAAACCTCCTTAGATGATTTGTTCAATTATTTTATTTTAGTAGTTTTGTGTATAAAATGCCAAAACAACCCCTATGCTCATGCACTTTATTAAAATGTATTCATAACTTTCCCTGAATTCATCTGATCGATGTGCGTACCTCCCCTTTGTGACATCACAAAGGAGTTCTCTATTTGATAGACGAATAAGCAAGGTTCTTGAAAGGTAAAGAGGTGTGCTCGGATACTTAGTGACAATGCTAAAACGAGACATCAGGCTTTCTGCCCCATCCTCCAGTGCTATGTCTGACACACTGCTTTTGGTGAGAAAGAACCTAGGAAACCACAATGCTGGAAAATGTATTATGGTTACTTATCATAATCACTTCTAATGGCTTTTTAATTTGAGCAATTGAACTCTTATATCAGAAAATCAATTTTATGTCCTTTTCAACATGAAACATTATTTCTTTAAAATTTATTTTTTTTAAAAAAAAAGACAAATACCTACATACTTGCTTCCAGAGTTCCACAACTACATCTAAAAAGAGCAAAATGGTAAACAAAGGCTTGCCTTGTCACTCCTGAGTTATTTTTATGTATGGGAAACGTGAGTCTCAAATTCTTTAATATGGCTGTCTTTGGCAGAGAACTTAATTATAAAATCTTAATCTGGATCTCCAAATGGTAATTTAGATATTTTAAATACCATTTGGATCTCCAAATGGTAATTTAGATATTTATTTAATTTGTAGGATGTCAGCTTTTTCTCATTTTTTTTTTTGTAACTTTTGGGCTTTAGTTTTCTTATTTTTATTTTTATTATTTCCTTAAGTAATCTCTACACACAATGCAGGTCTTGAACTCACCACCCTGAGATCAAGAGTCATGTGCTCCATCTCTAATGACGGAGTCAGCCAGCCGACCCCCACCACCTTTTGACTGTTTATTTTTTATGGTCAATAGAGTTTGGTTAGTCTATATCCACCCTTTTACTTTAGGAAAAAAAAAATAATGATGATCAAAAGAATTAAAAATTCAGATACCTACAAATTACGAACTAGTTGAGGAAATGGGGCAGATAGGTCTGAGAACAAGCTAGACAGCTCATGGCCCAACTAAGGCATGCAATGAAATTGCTAGTATTTACACTAATATTGGGACAGGCAATCTCTATGTAGTTTAGAGATATTAATTTACTCAGTCTCCACAACAACGTGAAGGTGAAGGTACAATTGTTATCCCCATTTTAAGGCCAAAAAAACTGAGGCATGGAGACAGTTAGTAACTTACTTAAAGAACACAGCTAAGGAGTAGAACCACGAAGCAAAAACGTGTCCACGTTCTTCACCATTTGCAACACAGCCTCTGCTCAGCTCGCCAGCCGTGGGGACATGTGACTAGTTTGGTCACTTCTGGTTTTTTAAGAGAAGCCAGAGACCCAGCATTTCATATGAAGTGTCTTAATTTTTGAAATGTGATCAACTAATTATAAATATTTCAAAACACAGTGCGGGCCCAACAGAAAACATCAGCAGGCTAGACCTGCAATAAACCTCTAATTTATGACCTCTTCTGGATACCTAAAGAGCACATGATGAAGATTGGCAGGTTTCCTGGAAATTTCCCAGACAGGCCAATTTTCATGTCACCTCTCAGGGCCCTCCCAGTGCCCCTGCACACATTAGAATCCATCTCTTGTCAGTGAGCACAGCCTAGTGAGGTGCCTATTGGTCAGAGGTATTTGAAAATGCAGTCAGGACATATCCCAGGGAAACTTCCAGAAACCCTCAGGATGAGAAAATAGAAAATTCAGACACAGTAGACCCAGTGTCATAGTTCTGTCCAGATCAACTGTAGTAGTTCCCTTTTCAGACAGGACACACACTGGTGCTATAATGAAAGGCTTCTTTACTTCAGAGCAGCTAAAAACACTGCCTAGAAATTACCCCAGATCTGAAACAGATCAGGCCAAAGCCAGAATGCGTGTTCTGTTACAATCTCATAGCTAGTTAATAAGACCATGGTTTGAACAAGATGGATCCTAACTGAAGAGTGCCCTTCCCTTGGTTCATTGCTCCTTAAAAAATATATGTGTGTATGTGCGTGCGTGCGTGCGTGTGTGTGTGTGTATAGGCCCCATAGGCCATATTTTATATATAGAAATTGTTGACCTAAATCTTAAATGGATTGACTTACTGAGAAATGATACTTTAATGATCTGAGATTCTCAATGGATGTTAAAAAATGCATGTTTAAAAAAAAAAAAAAAAGAAAAACTACCTCCAATACTACTTAACATGCATTTATCGTTCACTCAATTTTGGGGCCAACAAATTCATTTACATGCGCCAATCATTTAATCTTCACAGTAGTGTTAAGAGGACAGGCAGGATTTGCCCAAATTTATGGACTTACAGAGAGGAAGCACTGGGGCTTAAGTCCAGACCATCAGACACCAGATTCCACTGACTTAACCACTCATTAAACTGAGACAGAAATTAGTAGACTCACAAACAGTGCACAGACTTGAGCCTGGGAGAAATTGGTAATACATGTTTATTGATCTGAGCTGAGAATCGGCTTACTATTTTTCTTTTAATACAAAGAATAGCAAATGCAACAAGAAGAAATGTTTATTTTATTTTAAGCAGTAATATCTATTGGTCTTTAATGAACTAAGTAAGAGGAATGAGTTCCAATGTAATCCTCAGAGTAAAACATAAAACAAAGCTTTTGCTTTCTTTCTTTCTTTTTTTTTTTTTAACAATTTAATTAATTTAGTTATTTTAGAAAGAGTAAGAGAGAACATGAGCTGGGGGAGGAACAGAGGAAGAGGGAGAGAGAACCTTAAGCAGACTCTGCATGGAGCATGGAGCTCGACACAGGGCTCAAACCCTCAACCCTGAGATCATGACCTGACCCAAAACAAAGAATTGGGCACTCAACCCACTGAGACCTCCAGGCACTGTCCTTTTCTTAAAGATTTTATTTATTTATTTTAGAGAGCATGCGAGAGAGATGGTTGCCTTTAGGTTATACTGTAGTTAGGTAATAAGAAGATATTGTTTCCTCTTTTTCGAGGTATCGAGAATGGCAAATGTTATATACATTGTTGTATCCCAAAGGATAGGTGCATTTTGTAACTTTTTTTAAAGGTACAGTCATGCAATTAATTTAAATTTCACTGAGACAAACTGAAATTTATTTACAAATTGATAATCTCTACTCTTCCTTTCTAAGTTATAATTTTGAATTTTGTTTGTTGATTTGAGGGTATAAGGTGTCACCAAGAGTTAGTAAGATGTATGCACGAGCGAAACTTGCTCCCAGTGGTCCACAGAGGCATTTAAAATCGTTCTTGCTTAAGATTTAGGATCACAAATGTCGAGGCACTCTACTTTCAGAATAAACATATGTTTTATGACACAGGTCCAGCTGCTTGTAGGCAAATAGGTCAAAAACATTTAAAAATGATTTTACTACATAATCTCTTCCCGTTATCATAATATAAGTGTTTGGGCAGCAGGGACTCAGTCTTATTCATCTCTGCATTCCTGTTCCCAAGTCCTGCTACAGTATCTCATGTCTTACCACTTGCTATATGGTTAATGGAGAATAAATGATCCAATATATGAATGAAGAGAGGAAAAGAGAGAAAGAGAGCATGACAGCAAGCACTCTATGCTTTCAGAGCTAGTCTAGAGAGTAACACGCTGAGAGACACATCATGATCAAGGCACCCCTCACCCCTGCACTGCCAAGAACGTCCTGTTATATATTGTTTCAGGGGTATCCTGTGTGGCCCAAGCCCATCTGTGGCTTTCAAGCACCCAGAGCTTTTAAGATCGCACCATCCTCCCTAAGAATTCACTGTCTAGAGAACAACCAACATCTCTCAATAGGGCCAAGTATGAACTTCACGCAACTTTGTGTTGCCCAAAGACATGGTGTAACTCATTCCTTTCTCCTACTAAAGGAAGTACAAGTGTTGGGTGGGGTGAGAGGGAGGGGACAGGTGATGAACCTTCCTAGAAACCTGAAATTCATTCTAGGAGAAAGAGCATGGTAGGAGGAAGTAGAGAGGGAGGAGGGTGATGGAAATGGGTTGGAAGGTGTGAGTTTCACTGAGCAAAATCTCCTGGTGAGAAATAGTAAGCCTGTAAATTCCTACTAAAAAGCATTTTTGGCTGGAATCAAAGCTCCCCTCTTCTCCAACCTTTCTCCTATTCCCCATCTTGCTTTACCTAAACCTGGGTCCTCTTTTCTTTATGAGAAAGAGAAAGGCAGTAAAAAGCTCATTTAAAGGATCAGGTGGTTGATGTGCATACACTGAACTATCAGAGAAGAAACTGAACCCTATTCCCATCGTGACAAATAATGGTCTCTGTACCCTAAGTAGCATGGCACAATTAGTCATAGGACAGTGAGGTCAACGTGGAGGAAGAAAAGGTAAAAGAAAGAAAGAAAGAAAGAAAGAAAGAAAGAAAGAAAGAAAGAAAGAAAGA